>NC_087549.1:50923943-51225440 GCF_036250125.1 Pseudopipra pipra
TATTTTTCACACGGAAGTATTTAAAGTAATTATATTTTGTAACCAGGCCCACCCAGAAAATGACACACTCAGTTTTCAATCTTTCTCTGCCTGTTTGTTTCAGTTGGTCTGGAATCTCGATCTCTTCCTTCTTAACTTCCAGGTTGCCCTCTGAGAAATACAGCACATTTATAAGAGAGGATGGGAAGAAGAGCATTCTTCTCAGTGTAGTGTATCCATAGATCCATAGATACTTCATCTCCGCTGATGAGATACATCATTTCTCCGCTTGTCTCCTGCCTAACCACATAATTGACATATAGAGGTCAGGGCAAAATGATAGACATCCTGACTTCTCCCTTCCTTGCCTCTTCCTTCTCTTTCCAATCCTCTGTCTTTCAACATTGTTTTAAAATCACATATTTTCCCCATTGCTTGCTATCTGGAGTGAGTGTCAGGAAAGTAAAATGGAATTTTACATTATATACAAAATTGTCTCACCTATGCACTGGCTGTTAATGGAAGAAGAAAAGCCTTTTAAAGAGAAATCTCCATCAGGAGGTTGAGACCAAAAAGAACTCATTAATACATCTCTGCTTCCTTCTGAAAAATATAAAATAAGTTTAGAAGCAATCAAGTACTGCCAATGGAAAGTCTCCCATTATTTTAAGTCTCCTGTTGAAAAATAATTTTCTTATGCAAAATTATTCTGCTTCTTTTTTCGAGACTGTCACTCTCATGATTATAATTCCCCAAGCCAACGTCTGTTATTTATATCCACACTTTACTCCTGCTGAAAAGGCAGAAGCTTAGACATCTATTCAGTGTTTTCTGGAGACAGAAAATGAACTGGAAGAACATCAGGCATTTTAGTTGAGGATTTATTTAAAGAAAATTAATTTTTGGTAGGTGCTGCATATCATTTTCCTGGTAAGAAGGTAAGTTTTCTGATCAAGAGTAAAGGCAACAGAATTTTGTGATTGTAATTTCTATTTCAGTTTTAATGAGTACATATATATATACACACACACACATATTAATTTTGAGGATATTTTTCTTGAGATTTTGCTGGGATAGACTTTTCCTTTCACTGTTGGACAGCCAGGTTATGACAGACAGGCATGAGTAATTCAACCCGTCTAGCCTTGTTGAGCAAGTGGAGCTTTGGTCTAACTGATCATCCTGCTATAAGGAAACCAAAAATCGCGCCCAAGTGGGTTCAAGTCAAGCATGTTGTACCTCATATCTATTCTCCTTATTCTTTCATCTTCCTTCTTGCTTTCCTCTTTCTTTTGGCACCGGATGTGGAAAGACAGATAATCACAGGATGAAGTTGCACAACGTCTGTCTGTATTTCATGGCATGAAATTTTCCTGTTGTCCATCTGCCCCCAGAATATGTTCTTGTTCATATGGCTGAGGGCTTCTGTAAAATGTTAGCTGGTGAATCCAAACTATATTTAGTACCTGATCTTGCATTCTGCCCTGCTGCTAGTTGCTATGACTTCAATAAATTGTAGTTTTAGAAAAAAAAAAGCAATCAAACCCAAATAGAAAAATTTGAAGATAAAAGAAAAAGGACAAATAATAATTCAGTCATTAAAAGTTTTCATAGACAAATATATTCCTCTTAAGCTTTTATGTAACTTCAATAATGCAAAGGTCAAGAACAAATTCATTTTAGGCAAATGTGACAGTAATTTAGAGTAACCTTTATTATTGTGCAGCAAAGTAGAAAAATTATCTGCTGTCTTTATTGACCCTAATTCTAGTTTAGATCAGACAGGTGTGCAGTGCTAAATTTCCTAATGCAGCTAAAATCTAAATACTTAGGTCCCCCTTTTTTTTTGCTACAATAAAGACCTTGAAACTAACACAGTGTGGTTGGAAACTTTTCCTTTTTACTTTCTGCTCCAGACATATTTTGTTGTACCTGTGCAACAAGGCATGCATGACAAGTTTTGCATGGTAAGGTTTTGGTAGTGGGGGAACTACAGGGCTGGCTTCCGTGAAAAGATGCCAGAAGCTTTTCCTATGTCCAACAGAGCCAATGCGAGCTGGCTCCAAGATCATCAGTGATGGTGATAGTGCCCTGGGATAACAGATATAAGAAGAGGGGGGGAAAAGGTTGTGCAGAGGAAGAGAGAGGAGTGAGGATATGTGAGAGAAACAACTCTGCAGACACCAAGGTCAGCAAAGAAGGAGGGGGAAGAGGTGTTCAAGGCACCGGAGAAGAGGTTCCCCTGCAGCCCATGATGAAGACCATGGTAAGGCTGCTCTGCCCCTGCAGCCCATGGAAGCCCACTGTGGAGCACAGATCCACCAGCAGGCCATGGAGGACCCCATGCTGTGACTCTATGGGAAGCCAATGCTGAACCAGGCTCCCAGCAGTATCTGTGGCCCTGTGGAGAGAGAAACCCACACTGGAGCAGGTTTGCTGACAGGACTTGTAACCTCATGGAGAACCCACACTGAAGTCATATGTTCCTGAAGGACTGCATCCTGTGGGAACAATCCAGGCTGGAGCAGTCCACGAAGAGCTGTAGCCCATGGGAAGGACTAACACTGGAGAAGTTCATGGTGGACAGTCCCCTGTGGGAGGAACCCCATGATGAGCAGGGCAAGAGTGTGAGGAATCCTCCCCCCGAGGAGGAAGGAGCAGCAGAGACAATGGTGATGAACTGACCACAGCTCCCATTCCCCAATCCTCTGCACTGCTGGGATGGGGGTGGGGAGTTAGAGTATTTGTGAATGAAATTAAGTCCAGGAAGAAGGGATACAGTAAAGTAGACTCAATACAGTAAAGATCAATGTGCAGTATATGCTTAAGGAAATTAAACAAAAAATATAAAAATATGGCATATTATAGCCATGGCTGTGGAAAGGCTCTAATGCTGAGCTGTTACAGTTAAGGCTGGATTACAGTCTCTAATGCAATTCTCTGCCACTGCTCCCTCCATTTCTGAATATTTCATCTTTTTGTTGGCAATGTTCTGTGGCTGATTCTTACTCACAGACAAATAAAAAACCCAACAAACTGAAAAAAAAACCACTCCAACTTAAATATTTCTTTTTTCCTGAATATAAAGGGATAGCTAAATCAAAACTTTTCCCATCATAAGAAGCAAAGAAACAGTGTTTCTTTTCTGAGCAGTCTTATAGGCAAAATAACCATGTGCTGTAAGACTCAATACAGCACAAGACGCCTAAAAGTCCTTTCACTTGTACTGAAGGAAATTAATTTTAATCTGCCACAGTCATGATTCTACTTTTGCCTGTCTTAAGTGCAGTCAGAACAGATCTAGCAGCAGAAAGCTCACAAATACTTTTCTTGACCTTAGTCTGTTCTAGGATTAGAACACAAAGTCTTTATACAGGTAAGCCCTTGTTCTCAGAGATAATTTTTAAGCACTCCAATAGGTCTGCTACATGTGATTAAGGCTTATCGAAACAAATGAGGATTGAGCATTTTTTTCTTGTAATTGTTATCAATGCTTTAATCCTTTTTTACTTAATACTCACAACGCCATTTCCAGAAGTTCTTTCATTTACGTGAGATATTCTGAATTTTAAATTACTTATGCAAGAGGCCACAGGATATTTGGAAGAGATTCTGGTTTTGCTGCATTCAGTGGCAAACTACTGATAACCTTCAAAGAAACTAGAATTAAAGATCATAGATCTTTGTTGACACAAAACTATTTTACTTAATAAACCTTGTAGCCTCCATGAAAAACTCTTCTGATAGGTGTACTTGGTTCATCCTCTCTGAAAGAAGAATATACCCTTCTACCAAGTTCACTGATCTTCAGAAATAAATATGTCATGCAGCTTTAATGCACTGGTATTAGGTTCATTTTACAGACTGTAAAACTTGAGGCATGCTTTATCCTTATTTGCATCCTTCTCAATGTGAAGTCCAAATTCTCCACCTGAAAATTGTTGCTGTTGCTGTTTTGGTGAGGGGGTTGTGTGGGTTTCCTTTGCTAGTTATCTGTCTTCAAGACCAGAGTTTGATTCGCATTTTACTACTTTCTGCTCAAAACTGTTTTGTGGAATCTCATCAAATACCTTGCTGAAGTCAGGTATACTTTAGTGCCCTTGTATTACATCCAAAAGTCTTGGGTTTATACCTCTGAATATGTGTTGACCAACCTTGGTTTTGACAAGCGCACATAGTACTAGTCAATGTACTTAAACTACCTAACTGCTTCAGTAATCAACCCATCCTGGTTTTAAAACTGAGTTTCTCGGTTTCAAATTTCCCAAGTCATTCTTTATCTTCTATGAGCAAAAATGGATTAAATGTATTCACTTTAACCCCAAAACACTAACTGTGTAATGCAGATTTGTCATGCCATCAAAACAGCCTTCACAAATCCCATGTGCTAATTAAAGATGTCTTTCATCATATGTATTTGTGTCTAAAGGTTATTGCTATTATCAGTGACTTCTCATTTACAGGAAGAAATCAACAGTTTATTTTTTAATAATCACATCCTAAATTACCTTGCAGTTCATACAGTTGCCTCCCACACTCTAGGTTCCACAATTGGGTTTTACAGGGAGAAACACGGCAGAACTATACTGGGCTTTGTTTGAGGAAGGAGTGCTCTCCTCTGCTCAGATGCAGTGTTTTCCTGTGAGCTCGCCTACATACATCAGGCCTAATTTGGTCCGTTTTATGGGGAAAAAAAAAAAAAGGATAAGGAAAAAAAAAAAAAAAGACATTGCAATGACCACATGCAGTCCTAGCTATCCAGAAGGCAAATCAGCTGGAGACAGAGAGCAGTAACAGTGTTCCAGCTTCTGAGCCCAACTCAGTCTGACAACAAATCCCTGCGGGACCGGAGGAGCCTGTCACTAGTAATGATATACAACTATTGGCAGTAGAGGTAGCTTTAAGGTGCCTCTTGCCTTCCTAATAACAGCAGGTCTGTTGCTAAAAGCACTTACACATTAGCTATTATGCAAAATTCAGACTGTAAGTTAGCAACTTCAGCAGTCATGTTAATTTGGTTCACACTTAGGAGATTGTGCATAGTTTCCCATGCAAAACTGTTAGAATTTTGAGCTTTTTTTCAAATATTTCTAGGACTGATTAAAGTTTTGGTTTCTCATTATGATTATGATGTGTCATAGCAATTAAATGCAAAATAAGGATACATAAATCATATGCTACAATAAGTCTGTCTCTAAGATAGACATCACATGTCAGTACAAAGATTTGGAGATAGACAAATCAGTTGTCAAACCTTTTAATTGCCATGCGCTGTGAAAAATTACTCTATCTCTATCACCAAAAATGGGACAATTTAACCTGTAGCTAAATAAATAGCATAATTATGTGTTTGTAGATAAGCTGTTTTAATTAATTTTGGGATCAGTCCAGAAAAGACTTGAGCTCTGTCCTACTGATTATGTCTAACTGCCTAAAAGGCCATAAGACCAAAAGCTATTTTTATTCTTTCCTAAATCAATAGATGCTTCTTCCTCAAACAAGCTTGAATTTGCTTCATGTAGTTTATGAAAAATAAATTTATTAAACAAAACTAGCTATCTGAGCTTCAGTAAAAAAACCAACCAAACAAATAAACCCCAGAGATTAGCACAATCCCATTTAATAAAATAAAATTTTATTTTTGTCCATCTTTGTCGAAGAGTTGCATTTAATAATTGTGCTCTTCATGCTGTAGCAAAGTGGTTATAATAATTAGAAAAGTCAGCTTAAATACAAAAAATATTACTAAAAGACTCTGAAGGACTTCAATATTTGTTTAGTTCTAAAATTCTGTTTTTTGGCAAAAGCATCTATGATAGTTCTGAAAATGGCTGCCATTAGTCTTTGCTGATTGAAAAGGCTATGATCCCAAGACAACTAAACTCAGGAGGGTGGATTGTCATGATCTTGGAGTATAGTGTAAGCCACTGGGGTGATCCCACTCTGACTTCAAGGTCCAAATTGAGTCTTCAAGGTCTAAACTGAGTCTTGTTCAGGAGTACTAGGTGTACAGGACTTGATCAAAACATCAAGTTGTAAGGACCAGCATTGTTTTAAATACTGCCATGTCCAGCTAAGAAAGTCCGTGGGGATTTCATGCTGCAGAAAAGATAACAAAAAAAAGGAAGCACAACTAGAGTGAGAGAGGATAGCAACTGCTAATATTCAGTGACAGAAGCTTGAATTTACTAATATTTTAAATTAATTTCTCTCCTGCCTCAACCTAAGACAGGAGATTTCAACCTCAGCTCATCTAATTCCAGGGAAGGTGAGGCAAAGGAGAAAACGGGAATCAAATTATCAGAAGGAATATAAAATAACAAAGAAAAAAAAAGATAAATATGTGAATATTGTAATTGCTTAGTTCAAATACACGTGTGTCAACTTACTGCAATTCATAGATTTCTTTAATGATTTTTATTGAACAAATATTTTGCTCTCCTCTAAATCCCCCAATCAAATAAAAAAAATAATTCTAGCCTGTGAAAAAACAGTTGCTAAAATACTAGTAGACATTCAATTTAAGATCTGAAGTGATTCATCTTCCTTCTTTTGCCTGCTCTCCACTCAGCAGCCTTCTTTCTTCAACCAGCTGGTTGAAATCCTGTGGCTCAGTTCCTTCTGCTCCTAAATCTCCTTTCCAACAGTCTGTATTAGAGAAATTGCTTTCTTTTGATGGCATTCTTTTAATGACCTTCCTAACAGAATTGTCAAGAACTGTACTAGAATAAGGGTGATTAACTGGTCCAGTTTTGCAAAACCCTACCACAAATGCAAGAGAAGTTTTCACAGACATGCAGTTGTGTCATAGCACACGGAAGTGGCTCATTTTCTCTCCATTCCTCTTTGCCGTACATCCAAGGAGGCAGGAGGAAAACTCATCCCTGCAGTTTTAGGGTAGCTGACTTTAGCTGTGCAATGATGTGAGAGACTCCAACACCTTAATCTTGCTGAGACCTTAGATACTGCTGTGGATCTGAAGCTAATAGTGTTGTTTGGAGAGGGTGAATCAGTTTCCCAGTGTAAACATTTGCTGCTTGATGGAAACTTACACATCTCTAGGCATGTTCAACTCCAGGACTGAATCAAGTGATGAAAAAGTAGGCTTCCCATGTAATTACTCCTTTGCAGTGTGATGTATCCTGCCTTCTGTTGCCCGTATAAAGCAGACTATTCTTTCTGCAAAATATATTTTTGATTGCTGTTACAATTTTTTGGCACAGTCATAGGACTTTCTGTGAATTATATGGCATCGGTAATGTTATTTATGCAAGTTGCCCATCTAAACTCAAAATACCCTGGCACCCATTCCTATACCAAAGCTCCCAACCAATATGTGAACAGGCTGACTTCCATCTGAAAACATAGACACGAATGTAGGCAGCCAACACATCCTTTTTTTGTGATCATATGGGTGCCTAGGGCAGGAGTGCCAGCAGACAGTCTAGCAGTTTGCTGCTTAGACTCAGAGAGACACCCCTTTTCTTTTTGAGCTTAAACTTTCATTTTATTTTTTTTCATTTTAAGGAGTACTTGAGTATTTTTGAGTCTCTTAGAATATCAATGTACTGAAGAGCACATTGCATTTGTTGTTATAATGCACAGATCTTGTATTTTTCATAGAAGAAAATACTTCTTGGAAGAAGAAAAGATAGAAGTTCTACTATCAAATATTTTTGCATCTTGGCAAAGATTTTCAAGTGTAAAAAGTTTGAAACAGTTTTTAAATAGTCATGAAAAAAATATCAGTAGGTCCTCTTATGTGTGGCATGACACAGGAAATACTGTATTCATTCTGACTTGGAGTCATATTAGATCATGGACACATGCAAGCCCTGTTACAGATAGATGTGGAATCGCTTACTCCATATAGGCTAAACCTATTTCTAGCCTCTTCTGAGCTGGAGATGATTAGAAAGGATTAGGTCTTGACACAGTAGTCTGGCCTCCTTCTCACAGGGTATTACAGTAACTCTGTACTGACATAAAATTCTTGATTGCTTTTTGAATCTTTTTCATTTCTAGGACAAAATGACTTTGTATGTAATGAGTTCCTTGGTTTGGCTGTATCCATGCTGGGTAATAAACTATTTTATCTTGGTTTTAAATTTTTAATATTTTATTCCTTGTGCATTACGAAATGCAGACTTATTTGATTTAAAATATTCTGAAAGTTGTCTCAGTTCTACCCAGTTATTCTTATCACTCTTCTCTAAATCTTATGAGTTTCTTTATTATGCATACTTTATACATTATTCCAGACAGGGATAACAGAAAAGCTGCATTTCTGTTGCATCTAATGTAATTACAATATTCTTCATACTACTGATAACTCTGTTCCTTTGCATGCTTAGCATACTATTTGTTTGTACCTGGAATTGTATAGTGAATAGAGGTCTCCATTTTATTGACTGCAGCGACGTACAAGATCATTGACACTACTGTAAATCCTAAAAACTGCAAGAATGTTTAATTTCTCTCCCCCTCATCCCTCACACACTTCACATTACTTGTATTTATTGGTACCAAAATGTATTTTCCCATTGTTGTAATGTGTTTAAGTCTTTCTCTGAGTATTTATTACCCAATGACTACTTTCTCAAGCAGCATGAAACACCTTGGAAGTCAAAAGAAACTCTGGTATCTGAGTCTCTTTTATACCTGAGGACATGTGTTATCTACAGGAAGATGTTCAAAGTGTCAACAAGCATAGAAGAGAGGCACAGCATTTCTTCTCAAAACAATGCTAATTACAGTCTATCATATCATTCAGGCAGTCTGCTATACTGGTTTTTATTCTTGTTCAGCCAAGTACAGGTATAAAAAATTCTGATGCACTCAAATGAATAACAGGAGTTTTAAAAACAGAAAAAAAACATTTGCTATCTGTTAATACTTTGGAGCAGCAACTGTGTTTGATTAGATACTTCAAATTTTGGATAGCAAATAAGCCATTTTAATTCATCTGTTTCAGAACTCTGAATATATTAACTCCAAGACTGGTAGTTCATTGCTGCTGCTTGAGATATATGTAAAAATTATTCTTTTGACACTTGGTCTTGTTTCTCATTACTTTTCTTAAAACAAGAAGGAAAGAGGAAAGGCCAATAAACCATTGCTTCTCAGTAATATGCCCTATTGCTGTGTGATTGAATATTCCAAAGGCCAATCTCTTCTGTCACAGACTTCCTTTTTTCTTTTATACCACAAAAAGAGTTTATCTATGAAATGCTATTTAGAATTCCAGAACCTACTTATAAATATCCTGAGTATTGGAAGTCAGCTCTCTCACTATATAAAAACAGTATTAAAATATACATATGTACATATATGTGTGTGAGAGTTTAAGGGTCTAAAGTCTAACTTTGTCATTCAGTTTTGGTAATGTTAATGCCAAGATGTATATTCTAGGGCAGAAGTTGATATCTGATAACTTCATTAACTCAGCTTGTGGTCATCTGTAATGTTTATAAAAATTACATGCATTAGAGAATGTTACTGTAATGCCTAAAGATAATTTACTAGATATGATTTGGCCATTTGCTTTTCTTCCTAGAGCTTGGACACATGACTAAGCCACATGGTATTACAGTCGACTGTATATGAAGTCTGTCAGCCCCATGTATTCTTACAATTAAAGTTTTTTGCAGGGTGCTACTGATTTAAAAAGTTTTTTTAACCTGTTCTTCTGTCATAGCTTTACAACTGAGGAAAAGCAACTCTTGTTGTTATGAGGTAAATTCTCCTTCTTTTTATGCAGATGAGAATGTAGAAAAACTCTTGATAAATTTTTTTTAAAAGGAGCTAATATATAATTTTTTTTTTAGTACAAACAATTACCTTTTGATTCTCACTGAAATTGTTGTATCAATGTTACCAGGAACTAATAAATTAAGTAATTTTGATTTCTAATAATGTCTTTGACAAACACAAACCCCTTTGCTCGAATTTTCCATGTCTTCATGGACCTAGAGCCCCAAGAATAGTTTGGGAAGTCCAAGGAGGCACAGGGTGTAGGAAAAAATATAGAGTAAGGGGAATCGTGGTGTTAAATTCTGCAATGAAAATAAACATCTGAATGATCCCTACTTTTAATCATGCATGTTGTAGCTGGAGAGGGAGACTGTAGGTGGGAGAGTCAAAGCTACTTTTGTCCTGCTTGGGATATCTGAGTTACCACTCAGAGTTGTTAATGCTACACCCTAAATTCACTGAGC
The DNA here is from genome assembly GCF_036250125.1 of Pseudopipra pipra. Taxonomy (NCBI): domain Eukaryota; kingdom Metazoa; phylum Chordata; class Aves; order Passeriformes; family Pipridae; genus Pseudopipra; species Pseudopipra pipra. The sequence goes on from NC_087549.1 coordinate 50,934,140, forward strand.
AAGATTGCTTGCTGGAGTAAAAACAGTTCCTCCTGCATATACCCGCAGTCCCACATTTACTAGTGCCCTCTTTGTTTTTTCATGAAGCATCTTAACTGCCAGCATTGCAAACAAGCTCTCTTGTCTGTAAGAACCAAGCAACAGAGGAAAACAAATGCCTTCCATCACTTTGTTGTATGCCAGGTCCTTCCTTCTCCTTTCCCATAACCAGCCTCAACCACGCTGTGGTAAATATCCTTGAGCTAACGCTGTGTCTGTTTATATGACATCCAGAATTGATAGCTTCAGGGAAGGGTATTATGCAGTGGAAATAGCCTGCAGCTTGGACCTCAGCTGGTGGAACTAAATGCTGAAGTGCTGTGAAGGGTGACTTATTCCCAGTCAGCCAGCTATTTGGTTTTGCTAAGGTCTCTGACAGATGAGCAAGTCTTGTGTCAGTAGTTTAAGACATTATTATCCCCAGCTGTCAGCTCAGCTGTTCTACTGGAGGTTACCACCTCCATAATAGTGTTTGCTATTTGCAAAGAATCAGTCCTTCTAATTTCTATCCTGGAATTTTGCTCAAACCCAGTTTCAGTGGAAAATTAAACTAAAATATTGAACTCCTTACCAGGGGCCAGAACTGCAAGCATCTACAGCCTTCTCCAAAGCAAGAACTCTTCTGACTCAGCCATACCAACTTGAGATCAAAGGTGTCTCAAAATCTGGTTTTGTAATTCAAGGATATTTTAAAACATTCTTTGTATCAGAATTAAACCATTTTATTATCAAAAAATTATCCCACATATCTTTAGTAATCCCAACCAAAAGAGTAAACCCAGTAGTACTGTAGAGTATTCAAATTATTTGCAATACCCTATTTTAAAAACTTATTTCAGTGCTTTTGACTTTGCCATGATTGGAAATGTTTAATCTGAAATTCTGCACAATCTAAGCTTGAATTTTCTTGGAAAGCTGTTTTAATGAAATAGCTCTATTGTCCTGAAGCATGAGACAAAAGCAAAAAATATTTTGTTTGAAAACATTTCAAAAAAAATTAGTTCACTGAGCTCAAGTGTCCCTTTAGGACACCCCTTTTAGAGAATGGAAAGAAATGCAACAAGAAGTGGATGTTTGTAACACCAGCATGTCTTCTGCTGGGCCAGGAAATTAATTTTAGAAACATTTCAGATCTCAATATGAGTTTTCTTGGGCCAAACAGCCAAATCCACTGAAGTCATCCTTTCTGGAGATCACCATAGGTTCACATCTCCTACTGCTCATTGCTCACAAAAACTACCCCTCTGGAAATTAGCTGGCCAGTCCTCAACAGACTGCTGCCCGTATCTTGGGCAGTACTGTGCAGGGATCTTCACAAAGTGTCTACAGGCTACAGGGATAAAGTTGGTGTCTGAAACAGCTGAAACATAGCATTCAGTACACATGAAGATTTTCAAGAGAGAAGGACATATGTGTGGCCGCAGTGGGTCCATCTGGTTCCTCCAAGATTGAACAACTGATACCCAAAAAAGTGTAAGACCCTGGATCCACAGATACAGATAGGAGCATACTCTTCTAGTGGTCTGTGACTTGAAAAATTCTGGTCTGAATAAATTTCTGGACCAAGACCATACACATTTATCGATTTATTTAACTGCTTTTCGAGTCCCTGTAAACTTTTGGCCTCTGCTGTCTTCCATTGCAATGAATGCTGTACTTGAACACTGTGCTGGTTTAAGAGTGGATTTTTCTTTGCTTTGACTCTTCCACCTACTAATTTCTTATGATGGCTCTTATTTTTGTATCACGAGAAGCAATGCCATTCTTCTTTTTGTGTTCTCCAAGCTATTCACTATACCATATACATCTGTTCTCCACTTCAGATATGTTTGTCAAGACTGAAGAATCCTACTGTGTGCGATCTCTCTCCACTTAGTTGTCTTGCCTTGTAACTCTCCACTTGACTTTCCTGCTTGTATAACTTTCTTTCCTGAGATAGGATAGGGAGAGGGGAATGCAGTAACAATTCAAGATAAAAGTATATCAGCAGTTCACAAGGTCATATTCATATTGTCTGTTCTTCGCTCTTTTCCTCTCTTTCTGTTTTTTCCAACTTTGATAGTTTGGGGTTTTTTTTTGTTTCACTGGTTTTTGTTGGGGTTTTTTTCATTATTTAGTATTGACCTAATACTTGAAACTGGTAAAGTTAGCCTAAAGGTTCCTCTCTGAGGTTAGCAGCTAATCTAGAGACTGCCAGTCAAATATGGTTAGAAATATTTTTCTATATCTACAATGCTTTTAGTTTATAGTAAATAAATAACAGCCTCATTGAATAACAATAACAAACAACCTTTAATAATTCTTCTCAGTTGTATTTCATTTTTACTCTGTTGAGTAATTTGATATCAGCAGCAAAACATATGTATTTGCTATCAATGCCTTCTTATGAAATCCTTATAGACTGTACTGGAGCAACAGTTTCCAGAGTGACTACTTTTTCAGAAAATGTGAAGCTGTAGAGTGAACGAGACAGGAGTTTGTCAAGAAGAAAAAGAAATCTCAGGTGTAATGCTACATATACATTTAGGGAAAAACATTTGCTTGACTCTGCCTGACACTTGATGGTTTTCTTTTAAGGTAGCAGCTGTTTCTGTTTGTTAGCCTGCTTACTCACTGGCTCTTGAAACACTGAAGTTGTGTTAGCATTTGCAGGAAAACTGTAGCTTCTTGGAAACCATAAGCTGGGTTTCCCCTTCTCCCACATGTGAAGAAAACAGTCTGATGAAAAATAAGTTCTTTTTTGTTCTAAGCAATCTGATCATTACTATACTGCATGCTGGAAAGGTCAGTGGAGTGTTTCTGAATTCTGGTGCTATCTGCTTGAAATAAAGAGCGTAGCTCCTGGAGTTACATTCAAAGTAATTTCCATACAGCATTGAAATGATTACAAAAATAGCATATTCAGAATCCATTTAAAGATTTGTATTTCATCTTCCGTACTGTATTTATTCACAGAGATAAGTAGTGTTTAGTTCACAGTAAGTTTTCAGCCTGTGGCTATTTCACTTGGGATTCAATAGCTTTGCTACCAGCAATTCAATGCATCTGATAATGAATCTACCTCCACAATCAGAATTTCAGGACCCTATATTTTCTCACTATTTCCATTATTTAAAGAGAAAGGATTTTCTAAAATTGCCAGAGGAAACCAAAGGCAGCATAATGTGTCACTCTTTTGCTTAACAGCATGCCACTGATAAAGCTCAAACACTTGATACAGTATTTGAAGAGGAAAATAGGTCCAAAAGCTACATCTGTCTTTAGCTAAGGAGTCAGACCCATTCTCTGAGTCTGCACCAACACACTGCTTCAGAGAGGCCTGGACATAGGAGCTAATGTGTATGTGGCTGCTCATACTGTTTGCCAGCACACTTCTGGAACAGTTTTGGCCTGGGCTAACTTACATGCTCCAGGAAATGTCTGGGCAGGCCTGGGGCATAGCAGAGGGGAAGGAATATTCTTCATAGTCCACCTGGATGAGGGATCAACTGAAATACATCTGGACACACGCTGTGCTGTACTAACTGTGATTCATCAGAACAGTGCTCAATTCTCACGGCTACTGAAACTCCTCGGAGATGACTCCCCATTGCTTTGGTCTCAGCTGGAGTTCATGATGTCCCTTGTGCGCCTGTGAACGTGTGCAAACAGCCTTTTATTCTTTTGCTCACCTTTCTAAGAGGCCAGAAAAGCCTCTTAAACAGAGCGTATAACCTTTAGTGAAAGTTGTTCTGCATTGTTAAACTGGTTCTGCTTTTTGTATGCTTGATAATGCAAATATCACATTTTGTATGCTGCAAGATTACCATAGTAGTATAAGTATGGAAATACCACAGAAGTGCCATCTGTGATGCTGATAATCTGAATGCACAGTGTTTATTCAGCTATGAAGAGTATATTTTGCAAATATGCATCTGAATCTCTGTAGAATAAACTATGTACAAAGTGTTTCATTTTGCCAGAGATGTGTTGCATATCTAATACCTTCCCCTTCACTTCCCTGTTTTACTCATTCTTAAAGACACAGAATGGGACATTTTGCCTTCCCAGTGGAGACTATTTCTCTTTTTAAAATACATCCAGGGCTATGGACCCCTTTAGAAGTTCTTTCTGACTCAGAGGCTCTCTTGATCCATCCATGCTTTCCAGTCTAGAAGATTTCGATGAGTTCAAAGCTCATTTCTTCTACATTTCTTTTCTATGTGCTGGATCTAATGTGTTTCTGCAGAGGAATTGTGGTGATGTACTGTAGTAACAGTGTGGTTTAGTACCTATATCAAAACCATGAATAATTTGTAGCAAATGTAAAGATTCAAAACTAAATCTGGAAATCCAAGCAGTTTTGTGTTTTTTTAATGTTTTCTGGCAAAACATCTCTTCTTAAGAAGAGAGGTAGACCTATGGTAAACTGCGGTAATAACATATTCTAGAATACAGTCTGGTATTACAGAAGCATTTAGAAATATTTTTTAATTTATAGGAATTGTGAGTTGGGGTTTTTTTGTGGGTTAGTTTATTTGTGTGCTCCTTACAAGTCAGAGAAAACAGAAATCTAGTGCTATACAGACAGTTGAATAGCTTGATGAGTTTGGCCTAGGGCCTAAAAATAACCATTGTGAGTTTCTATTGTTAGACATCCAAATAAAAGCTTGCAAAATTACTGAACAACCTTTGCTGGGTTAATGGATGCTCTTTATTGAGACATCCGAATATTTCTGTTTAGGGGAATAAATACACATTTACATCATTATGAACCTTGGTATGAAGGATTTCTCCTTGGTATTTCCTAAGAATGATTAAGTGAAAAAAAATTTAGATGTTCTCATATGAATAACCATAATATCAGGATATTGTATGACAGCAAAAACATTTTGAAATTTATCTTACAGATTCCAATTTTTTCTACATATCTAAAATTTAATCATATTGACTTTAGCAATAATTCTCCTCAGGGATTAAATAGTTTTTATACAAAGATTTAGTGCAAAATTTATTTTCTAAATAAACTGATATTAATTTAAGTCTGTCTTGCCATTTCTAGCTTGAGAAGTGTGACGTTGTGATGATGTGAAATGGTTGTTTCAGAAGCATCTTTTTTCTGACTGCTTTGCTATTCCCTTTTTCCACTTTATGTAGTAATAATTTCCAGTAGGTTTGTCAGTTCTGTAACACAGGATAGTTCTGTCTTTCCTCTTGAGCTACTAATTTTTTAACTGACTGTTCTAGAATGTGTCATCTTTTACTCTTTTGGAAATGGCACATTCTCATAATTTCTAATTTAGTTATCTCCCAGTGTATTGCATAAGTTCTGGGAAATATGCTGCAGGATCATTTAAAAAGCAAGTAAACAAAAGAAATCAGCCAAAATAAAATAAGTGGATGCAAAGAAGAAAATTAAGCATGAGAGCTGGGGAAAAATATAAGATCTTTGGCAGTCAAGATGTAAGTATTTTTCTTTTGCTTTACATGAGTTTTAAGCAGCATGGGTATTGCCTATTTTTTCTTTAAGTCATCTTTGTCTTTTTTAACTCTGTAACTTATTTTGTGACAGATTCACAAATGTTGCAGTTTCTGCTTTTTCTATTCACAGCAGGAAAATGATAGTTTAGTAATTTTTATGACTCACTGACTGTTAGATATAAGGAAAATCCAAACTGTTTCATGTGCTGAAGACATTTGAGGCATTGTCCTTTCTTTTGCCCTGAGTGAGGGAAATGAATCATTAAGGTAAATTTACTTTTATTTAGCCCACGATTGAGTTCAATACTGGTAATTTATTGATTTATTTTGTGTACAAAGCAAAATGAATCACAGCAAAACAAAAAAATACTTTATCTTGTGTCAGGCCTTTTAAAGGTACAATTTTTCACAAGATTTTAGTTCTAAGTGGCATCCAAATATGAAAACATAGTACCAAAGGCCCAATCATAAAAACAAAGAAGGAAAAAGTAGATAGAACTTGTGTTGTTGTATTGCCTGACTGCTGTCTAGAAGAACTAGTCAAATTTGGATTTTGAAACATCAGGAACTCATGTCTTTCAGAAGACTTACTCCACAGAGTAAAAGCAGAACCCACAGAGAGTTGGGACTTTGTGTATCAAAGCACCGTACTTATTTAGGACTGACAGCAAAAGCTCTAACTGCTCCCAGATGAGAAGAAACTTTGACCTGAAGTGAGAGAAAGTCTACTGAGAAACAGATGGAAGAGGGAAAAATAACATTCCTGTAGTTCAGAGGCAGAACCTCAGGAAACATTACCTTCAGGTTAAGTAGGCTGATGTGTCAGTTCTTGATGGACAAAAAGCCTGCACAGCGCAACACCTCAGAATTTCTGGAGGTCTTGCAAGAGCCAGAGGAGAGGGAAGATGATGTTTTAATAGCAGATACAATCATAGATGGTTCTGATTTCTGAACAGGTGAATGTGTTTTCTTCCTTTCAGATATTGTCAGCAAAATCAAGAGAATCACTACCAAACATGCTAAATAGAGCTGAAGGGAGCGCCTTTCATCCAGAAATCTTGAGTTACACCTGAATTCTAGTTTAGGAAGAACACAACTTCTGAACTGCAAGTTCTAGAATCCCTAGCTACCAAATCCAGATATAGTAGAAGATATTGGTTGAAGAAACAGGAAAACTTGACTCTGTATGTATATATAATACAGTTGCTTTCTCTCCTGCTCAGCGTGTTGCCAGAATGGAGGGGATCAACAGTCACAGTTATTGAACTTGTTTAATCTTGGAGAAAGATTCAGGGTTCAGGTAATAATAACTTTTTATTTAACTTTTAAATAAACAAATATTATTATGTTTATATATTAATTTTAGAGTCACCAAAGTTTTCTTACAGTTAAAATCGGTTCATATTCTTGGTACGTTCTTGAGGAATTGACTAAGATATTTGCTGCTTGTGCAATATTCCCAGATAAAATTTCAGCTTGTCTTAGGGGAAATGTATGAGAGATGTCTTCATTAATTTTCGTTGTGGAGATTGGCAATCAAAGTTAAGCATTAATCTGATACACAGAGTTCATATGAATCAGTTATTTCAAAAACTCTAAATTTATACTGATGAGATAAAATTCATTTTACAAAAGCATCTCACCTGCTGAGAACAAAAGATTAATCCTCTTTATTTCTCTTCTTGTAATTTAAATCAGCAGGTAAGAGGTTTCTACTTTTCAGATTTTGTTCAAGGAACAAAAAATATGATAAGAAACTTGTTGGTTTTTTTTTTTCTCCGTATGGAATCTAAAGACTACCCTAGCATGTTCACAAATCAGTCAAGTTCTCCCTTTAAAATTACATTTCTTTTTAAGCAGCCCTTGATAATATTGCTTGGACAAGGTAAAATGAGGTACGGCAGAAGAAAGATCAGCACAACATTTTAACTTTTTAAATGGGAATTATGAGGACACTAATCCTATGTCACGTAACAGCTGGGTCGTATGGGGAGTAACATCAGTAATTGTTAAAGAACATTCTTAAACTCACTTAAACAGTGTACACTGAGCCCCATAGAATTCAGCTTAGAAAATAGGATACAATTTTATAGTACAATATAGAGAGAAAATAATGAAGGTGCTTAAGGATGATGTGCTGCTAGGAAAGAACATTACTTTGACATACTGTTTTAGCTTCATTTAGTAATACAAGGAAAAAAGATATTGTCTTGTCTTTGTTACATTGCCTAGAGGATCTGGACAAACTGAATATAAATTGCTTAGATACCAACAGGGCAACTTAAGGGGAAAACAGACACTTAAATTAATTTGAGAGAATAAAAGTACTTCTACTTAAGCCAATTAGCTCCTTGAGAAACTACACTTTTTCTCAGAAAGCTCCCTCTGAGCCTGAAATTCACCTGTCTTGCTGTTGAGGTGATAGTCTAAGGACATTTATTTAATTTAATTTTAGTCACTTCAGTCAGAAATTACAGGAAAATACTTATTCTGTCTTTAAAACAGGTGAAGGGTGGCTATTTCTCCTGTTTCAAGGGAAACCAAGATTGGCCAGCTGGCTAAGGGATCCTTTCTTAATGGCTTGTTCTTTCCCATATTTGACCAACACAGTGCTTCAGGCAAAGGCCTGTGACCCCAAGAAGCCTGGGATAGTATGCAACTTGAATTGTGTTTGGCACTGGCTGCAACAGCTAATGCAGCACTATATCCAAACTGGTGCATCCTTAACATTAGCATTATATCCTGAGTTTGCTCCAACTAGTTTGTTGAACCTGTACTGCCCTGGAGCCCCAAGGCATGGGCACAGGCACAGATTAAATGAGAAACATTAACTCTGTGGCAGAGATTGGAGTATCCAGACAGGGATATCCAGACTTGAGTAAATGTCTCTGTTTGTGGTGTTTATAATAGAGAGAGTTCAGAGCTTACTGAAACTGAAACCATGACACCGTAGACAGCCCAACAAAAATCAATATTTATTACAAAGAAGGGGCCAAAGTAAACGGGAACCCAAGAGAAAGAGAAAACGATGAGGGAATAGGACACCCTACTCCCTCAGGTGTCACTTATGAGGTTATCTTACCAACTCCGAATGCCATAAAGTCCTCTGCAACAGCTTCGTTTTCGGAGGGTCGGCAGACTCACACGAAGCAGGCATCCCCACCAAAGACAGTGTGGTCCTTCGTGTGAAGCAAGCTCTCACTCCAAAAACAAGCGATCTGCTTTTTATACAATTAACTGATTATGTCTATCCAGACAGGTGTGGCCAGCACCGCCCAGCTAGAGGCTCTCAGTCCCACCCCTTGGTTATGTGAGTGGTATTACTTCTGCGTGTGTGTGGGTACTTTGGAATTCCCCTCCAGCATGCGCAGGATGCCTCAGGGGTCTTTCTTAATTGAGTTGGTGGGTTTACTTCATCATCCCCCTCATCAATTTCTCCTTCAAGTGCCCTTGGAAGACGATTAGCCAATCGAAAACAGCAATTAAATATAGTTTATACAAGAACTCTCTTCAAGGACGAAGTTCCCATTTTATCAGTGCTTGTTTTCTCATAACTTGGCAGGGAAAGGATACACTCTCACAGGTGGCTGAGCCAAACACAGACCAAAAGTATCAACGTCCCTTATACAGGTGTTGTATATGAAATTTGCATTAAAAATGTATTTACTAAAAGCATAAGTCATGTAGTGAAATGCATGTCTGGGAAGCCAAAAATGTGTGTGAGAGTCCCAAAGAGTCAAAGGACCAAGATCCATCCTGGAAGAGTGCTTTACCCAACAGATGGAAAATGGGCAACCATGCTCTGGTAATGTCTAAAAACTGTGAGGCATTCCTTTGCACCAAAAATACAAGCCAAGTGTCTAAGTGAATTCATAGAATCACAGAATCAGCTGGGTTAGAAAAGACCTCTGAGATTATCAAGTCCAACCCTTGATCCACTACCACTGTGGTTACTAGACCATGGCACTAAGTGCCACATCCAGTCTCATCTTAAAAACCTCCAGGGACAGAGAATCCACCACTTCCCCGGGCAGTCCATTCCAATGTCTGATTACCCTCTCTGTAAAGAATTTCTATTTGATTTCTAGTTACAAATCTGCTCATGTTTAGGAATCTAAAGTGTATGTTTTGACAATTAAAGATATGTCAATATGTCTAAGAGAGAGAATTGATTTTTGGTGTACTGTTCTTTCTACTATGTTCTATCAATCAAACTACTTGTTTTTCAGGCAGTTGTCAGTCCAGGGCCCATATTTATCCATTTCTTATGAAATGAACTGAGGCATCTAAATAAAATTCTAGGGTTTTTTTTCCCATCTGGTCCTTTTCCTTCTCATTCATTAATTTATAATATTTTCTTCTCTTCTTGTCAAGTGCTTTCTTTTGTAAGAGACTTGCAGTAAAGAATTAATGACAGAGAATGTGTGAAGAATTAATGTTAATCTGCTACTACAACGGTATTTTCGACATAAACTCTGTAACAACAGTACCATATAATTCAAGACAGGAGTCTGGAATAGCTATGAAATTACCTAGCATTTTGAGGGTCACATTAGCTGCAAAGAAATATGCTAGGGTTTTATGCAAAACAGGGGTACTGGATACAATTTAATATTGCCAAATAGGAGAGAACACCTCTTATGAAGCTGAACAGAATTTGTGACCTGCATCAAATAAAAAAGCTCTTTAATAAGAAGTATATGAACTCTGTACACAGTAGCCTTGAGGAGAGAGTGAATTTTTTTGGCAGATATTCATTTGATCATAAGTCATCCCTATTGAGCTGGCAAGGTCACTGTCCAAAAGAATTAATGCACACTTGTCATGATTCAGGAGAAAATTGAGTAAGAAGTGTAAAGATGACTTTATATCTCTGTTTGGTATAGATGTGACAAAACAGACCTCTGGTGTATGATATGCCCATCGCCAGGTCAGATGTGGTGTCTCCAGGTCAGAATCATGTTAATAGGTCTGAGGGGATGCACTGGAGGCTTTAATTAGAAGCCTTGAAATGTGCTACATAGTAAAATTCTTGAGAAGTCACCAAAGTGAAGGTTAATGAGGTACTTGACCAAACTGATGAGTATTGACCTAGAAGAGTGAAACTTACCTGAGCCTAGAAGACAAATCTAACTCATTCCTCACTCTGTGGGAAGTTAACCATGGGAAGGATTTTATAGAGCATGATGGTGAATTCTCTATCCCTTGGCCATTTTCCCTCCACTTTGATTTGGGTGTTGTTTTTTTGGAGGGTTTTTGGTTTGTTTTTTTTTCTCTCAGGGGAGCCTTAGTTTTAAAAAGGATTGAATTCAGGGGGTTGTCTGACATCTGCTACATGTCTCAAACTGCAGTTCTCAAGCTGCAATTAAGAAAATATATTGCAGACAGTGATGGGTGGGTCCCTGCCAAGCCAGAAGGGTAATGTGAGGAGAAGGCAGCATCTAAAACTGATTAGAGTCTGCTGGTGGAGAAGTGGGCTCTTACTAGAAAGGTTTAAATTCCTTAGATTTTTGCCTCCTTCCCTACTTTAAGAATGACATGCCAAGTAGATGATCCTAGGGATGTGCAGAGGATGTACTCTGAGAAATGTGACTGCAAAGGGTGCCAGAGAGGGTTATTGCACAGATGTCTTTTGGCCTTCTAACTTCTGTACTGCCTTCCCTGCACTGGCTCATTTAATACTTGAATTTTTGTTTGTATGCTGGTTATCTAATTCATTAATAAGAATACAATACTCAAGATTAAAAAATGGACATTATTTCTGAGGGTTCTGTTTTGTAAGTTTGAAATCCACTAAGTTATACATTTAACGATCACTTTAAAAGGGCATTTTACAAATCATATTAATTTCTGATTGTAAAGCAGAAACTGATGAGATAACCTGCTTCTCCCAAAAAGTTTATTTCTCCTCAAGTAATATTGCAACAGTGAGCAATTTCTCAACTGCCCTCTGCAAGGTCTCACAAATCATGACAGAATTTTTTGAATTGGTAAGCTGCATCAAGAGCCTAAATCAATATTTAAGGCATGTCAATATAGAACTTTAATTTCAAAAGTACTCAGTGCTCAGAAACTCCCAGTGGCCTCTGTGAAAGATCTCACTACTTTGCTGAGTCTTTTAGAATAAGATTACTTTTGCAGATTCAATAGTATTGGAAAAGCCTAATTTGTGTCTTCAAGTCTTAAAAATGTTGGCTCAGTTCTTACTCATTATAGTCACAATTCCTAGGCAGTTTTGGGCCAATAATTTTTAATTTATTTTTTTTTTTTTGCTATGTCATAATAAAATATTAGGTTTTAATTAAAAAAAAAAGTCTTAATGCTGTGAAATGATAGAGAAGCCAAAAGAATAATTGACTATGAAAGTAGCTATAAAGTAGGTCATATGGCCAAAAGCAAATCTGCTTCTGTTGTGTTATCATATTCTTACAGAAGTGCCACTAATATTAAAGGTATTTAAGAAATGACAAAAGCAAGAAAAATTTAAGTTAAAAGACTTGACTTGCAGAAGTGCTGAGTACCCTCAAATCTGACTCAAGTCAGTAGGAGCTATAAGCACTTAACACTGCTGAAAATCAAGGAAAATTTTATTGCTTACTTCTAGCTTATGTTGATATGTCATTATAATGCTAGGACTTCCAACAATGAGACCTTGTGATTTCTGGTGACACAGCACTGTATGAAATCCCCAAACCTTACAAAGAAGTCCACCAATAACTTTTGTTGAGACTGGTGTGAAGGTCTTGTTCCATGCTCACATTCCAGAGCTCTGCAGAAATCTTGGCAGCCTGTGTATAGGATTGCACTGGTCTTTGGGCAAAGCAGAGGTCATTGAGATCTTGGACTGAATGAAATGCCTCCTGAGAGGGTTTCCCACTGTTGAAGATTCAAGGGCCATGGGCAAATACTTAAATGAAGTCAGTAAATATGCCTAGCATAAACCTCTCACTAATTGTAAGGAAAAAAAAAAGAGTAAAAGAATACAAATAGTGCTCCCTTAGTCTTTTCCTTCTTGACCCTGTTCCCCTGAGATTCTCTCTATTAAAGACATTGTAATATTCCTGGTACCATCTGTTTACTGGGTAAAATTGGAAGCTATGAATCTAAGACAACTGACCTGGAAAAAAAAAGATTTATTTCTTTCTCAGGAGTGAAAAGAAGTTTAACATCATTTGAATGATACCTGAAAGAATGGTCAATAACACAAGAGGACTCCTCAATGAATGCAACAGTCTCAAATCCAGAGATGAGGATCTTCCAGTTTTTATATATTGAAGCTTCCAATAATATGTTAGGTGTGTGGAAAACCTTGAATGACTTTAATCCACCCTGAAAACAATTCAATCTGATCTTAACTATTTTCTTTTTTTTCCTAATTTTTTTCCTCTAGACAACTAAAGGACAACAATCTGCTTTTCCATTCTGACACCTTTCCACTGTATGAATAAAATAGGATCAGCATTGTTGACTATGCCATGTCACACAGGTTTTTTTTAGATTTTGTGCATGAGTTACATACAACACCAAGTGCTGGACTGTCTTGGACTAAAAAGCAAAATATCTCCAGGAATGGTTTAACCCTTTTTAAAATATTTTTGTTTGAATGAGATTTTAATTGGAAATACCTTGCTCAAGAAGTTTAGTTTTTGCTATTTGGAGAAAAAAATTTTTCAGAAGACTCATTTTACCCGCCGCTCTTGGAACTCAGGAATCAATCGTTATTGTCTCAGAGAAACACATTCAATTCTTAATCAGCACATTTAAGGACTGCCATGAACCAGCAAGAGGTGTAGTATTACATTTAGCTGAACTTTGATATGACTTGACAAATATGTGGAAATTTACAGTGTGTTCACAGTATCAGGTGGACTGGTTATAACCCTTTGATATTGCTTCATTGAAAACAGTGAGAGAGAACAGCTAAGCACATCTGAACAGTACAAAACAGTCATCTAAATGACACCATATTATTACTTTTCCTCTGTGTTGAAGACATTGGAACTTCTTTATTAACTACAGAAAAATATAGAGCCCTATTTATGTCCTGATCCCAGGAGGAGCAGAAGCATTTATAACTGTTAGAGTGCCTTCTGTGCTAGAAGATGACTTCAGCAGTGTCTTTAAATGCTCAGCACCTCTCAGTTTCAAGCCATTAGCATTCATCTCCCTCTAGGGAATATGGACTTACCACTCATACATGAAATGAGATGCTGCTGAGGTTAGCAGCCCTCATAGCTCTTTCCAGCTCAGTGTCAAAATGGGTAAGTGATACCAATATGTGTTTTCAACCTGGATTAAGAGGGTGCTTGAAGTGGGCTGTGCAAGGCAAGGTGACAACTGTCATGGATGGCAGCCTGCTGCTCACAGGCTGCTGATGTTGCCCTACTTGTAATGGCTCCTCTCCTGTGTTATGTTCCCACTTAATCTGACAAAACAGGACAATAGGGTGCAAAGGCAAACATGAACACCCTTGTAAAAGGGAACTTCTTATTCAGCCTGAATCTGGGATGTGACATTAGATTTGAGATGAGGGCTGTCAAATTGAGATGGTCTTGTTCAGAGTCAATGTTCAATGTTGCGGGGTCATCATGGGGTTTAGTTTGAAGAGGAGTCTTGAACAGATTTTCACAGGAGATGGGTCCTGTGTTTAGAGAAGGATTAAAACCAAACTAGGTTTGTCTGTCATCTGACAGTAATAAAATTCCTCTGCTGAAGTTCAGGCTCTTGGGATACTACAGCAAAATGAAAGGTAGTTTAACTGCTAATTTAGAGGAGTGACTTTCAAAAGGGTATTTGGACATAGCAAGCAAAGGATGGTTTTGGTGTGCTATTCTAAAGCTCGCGCTGCCATAACTTCATTGCTCTTAATAACAGTTCATGTAAGAATTAAGGTTAAGTATTTCTATCCATATTAGACGCATACTTTAATTTTGTAGTGGGTAACACAGTGCAAAAAAACTGTGCCCAGACAGAGGCCACAGTGAAACCATGGAGACTGCCACCTGTCTCAGTAAAAAATGCCATTCTCAGCTGCTGAAATGATTCTTGACTGTATGTTCCTGCCATTATAGTAAAAAATGGAGGAATTTTAAAGCCAAATGGCATGCACTGTTCACATTTCCAGCTTCTGAGCTGTGGCCAAATGTGTATCCCAGAGGCCCTTCTCCCTCCGCCACATGTCAGCACAACGGAGTCCAAAAAAGCACAGGCCCTTTCCTTTTCCTTTGCTCCCTCTGTAGAAGGCAGGCAGCTTGCAATGCTGCGCTGAAATACACGGAGTGTTATTTCTAATCAATTACTTTAGCTTTAATTTCTAGGTAAATAACTATTTAGTCAATATTGCAATATATTTAACAAATATTTTAAGACTATAAATGTGACAGAACACGATTCAGGATGGGAACAGTTCCCGGCGTGGAGAGAAGCGTGCAGCCATTGCCGGGACTTTTTGCCTCCTCCCTGCTTCCCTCACTCCTCCCCCTTTGCCTGTACCCTATTCTGATTTGCTCCCCCGTTTGTCTGTCTGATACCCCACCCTATGTTCTGCCCCTTTTTCCCTGCCTGAACAGATAAGAATGGGACACAGGCCTGAATAAACAACTTAGCTTGCACCCTTTTTCGTGTCCCGTCCCCCCTTCGGACCGCGACATATAAACCCAAATGTAGCTAAAAGAAGCATTTTTTTTAATCTTCTTTACCTTCCCAAGACAGCAAGTACATCTTTTTTTTTTTATTATCAGTAAACCAGCATTAAACCAGTATGATTCCTGAGTACTGCAATGAACTTTGCATCAAGAAATGGCTGAATTACTGAAGGCTAAAGTAATACATGCAACAATTATTTTATTTACTTTATAAAATATGATCTAGCCACTGAGTTAACTTGTATTTCCTCCCATTCCTGGAAAAGAATTGAAAATCATGTTAAGAATACTCTATTTAATGTTTATAAAAAAAAAAAATGCACAGTCTGGAATTCATATTCACATAAGATCATGGAATGCTTTATATTTTTCAGTAGAAAATTATCTCATGCCATTTTCATGGTTCTCTAATCTGAAATCACACAAGTCATGCTCAAAGAACTGTGGGAGAGTGAAGTGACTGGATGGTAGTGCAGAGTGGAGATGAAGTGGAGAAAGAAACAGTAATCATATAAATAATAGATGAAATTGCTTTAAGTGCAAGATCAGAGTGATACAGTATGTGCCCCACAAGGCCACTGTAACTATGGCAACAGTGATACATGTTCATACTCTTCATTGCAGATTAGCCATATAAATAACCAATGATGGACTACACACAGGGTATACTTGTACTGTAGTCACTCTCTATCTGTCTTTTTATTGCTGAGTGGTCTTCATGTCTTGTCTTTACCTTTTTAGAATGTTCGAAATACCTCCAAGGGGAAGCTCCTTCTTGCTTAAGACCATTTTCCATGGGAGAGGGAGAATATGGATGTGTGTTTGTCAGCTTGCGCGCATGGGCACTGGGCACAGACACGAGCCCCAGGACCCTGTAACCTCCCTGCTTTCAAGACTCTGGTTCTTGAGACTCACCTCTTTTGGAGAGAACTGTTTTAGGCAATATTCTAGTTTGATGCATGTATTTCACATCACCCAGACTACAAACTGGAGAGGGAGGATTATCTTGTATATTCTCTAACTGCCTTTTATTAGCTTTGGCTGCAGTTAGGGATAATTATATGAGACTTCTCAGGACACGTAATTTCCAGCTGCTTCAGAACAGACTGACCTGCTCATACTGCCGATGGATAAAGCTTTTTAAACCCTCAGTGTGCATGCCAGGAACCACAGAGGCATGAGGCTGAGAAGAATTCATACCATGTGTTGTCTCTGCATCTCATAATCAAAACTTCTCTTTTATGGATTTATTCCTATTCTTTGGTTTACAAGGATACTTACTTCTTTTAACTATTTAACAGTTCCGTTATGTCCCCATTCTGATGATACTGTTATTGCTGTCAAAATGTAAATTTTATCTACTTTATAAATGCCACTATTTTCAGTCCTTTCTTTGAATATGTATAAATAGGTAGCAATTCTTATAGGTCAATTCATATTCAGAATTTCTTGACTTAATCACAGAGATGAATTTTGGAAAGGCATTGTTCATCATCCTGTTACACACTGTGTCACAGTCCATCATTTACATTGCAGAGAGTGATTTCTTGTCCTTTTCTGGTCTACCTGTACTTTATAAATAGGAAGCCCCTTTTGTGGCCCCCAGAGTATGGGAAAAGTGTATAATTCATATATTCAGTCTGTCACCTGAGCTGTAAAAAGCAGAGAACTTAGAAAGCTTACATTTCTATTTGGTGTACAATCACTCTCTGAAAACACTGTTGAAAACAGAAGCATATCAGTCTGAAGAATGACAAATAAACATAAAGATATACCAAAGTGGCATAGATTTGTTGGCTTTTTGTTTGAGAACATCTGTACTTACTAAACCTGTAGTCACCTTGAATTGTTTAGAGTCACCTGGTCCCTGTAAGCATGGAAAAATTGGAGAAAACTGGAGAGTTGATTTGGGATAAACTCCATTTAAGTCCTTTCTCAGTGAAATCCTAGATAAGAATCTGCTGCCTTGGAAGGACTTATTGATCACTACTGTCTTCTGAATTGCTTCTATATTTTCTGACTTGGGAGATTGTACCCTTGTGAAGTGGCTTCTTAGCAGCAGGTGATCCACCAAGTGTCCCTCTGCCATTCCTTGGTGGTAAAGTGCCCTAATGTAGCAGGTGAAGAGATCTACAGGTACTGCTAAATCCAACAGATGGAACGACAGGGTTTGGTATTATTATTACTACTAATCCAGTCGAGTCTCCACTTAGATGTTTTATGTTCACTGATACTGACATCCCAAGTGGATGACAGTATGTAGTCATAAAATGCTCACATTAATAATTCAACTGAGATTGGAATGGTTCACATTGTAGCTACATAAAGTCAATTGCACAATTCATGTGCGGTAAAATCCATCCCAAGGCTGAGAATACCTCATCTTCCCAAAAATGTGAATTTAATTTAACAAGCCTGATTTGCTTAAAACAAACAAACAAACCAAGAACCAAAAAATCCACAAAAAAACCCCCAAACAAAACCCCCCAAAAAACCAAACAAAAAACCAAACAAAAACCTAAAAACCCCTATGTTTTCAGCACTTGAAATTTTACAAACCATTTCTTGTTAGACTGCATAAAACTAGTCCATGACCCAGAACTGAATATTAGCATTTAATTGGCTATTTTTCCTCTAACATTTGCTGTTATGCACTTTTTTTTCTTCCTCTTTCAAAGCCCTAGGTACTGAAATGGGACTCTATGTGGGAGAGGTTTGAGATAAGAAGTTTTCTCATGCAATTGATCAGCACAATTTCCTGAGCCTCAGGAGTGCCTGAGTGTCTCAAGGCAGCAGCAGCCTAGCAACTACACACATTTTCCAGTGCCTCAGTCTGGACTGGCAATGTATCCAGTTGCTCCTCAACACTCCACGTAATTAGAACATTTTTTCTCTGGATGTCTTTAATGAGCAGAATGTCACCTTATAAGCTTTACCTGAGTACCTTTAAAAGCGTTTTAAAAGAAACACTTGGCGACAGATAGCTCTCATTTGTGCATCCTGCCTTCTGTTTTCACTAAGTACCCAACTGGGTCTTTGTTCCCTGGTCTGCTACATACTGCATGAGATAAGTATTCTTCACAACCATTTTGGTGGGGTTTTATTGATCAAGAAGATCAACACATTATTTATTATTGTGTAACCATTTTACTGAGAATATCATAAGTAAAAATAAACTAAAAGAAGACATAGAAGAGAACATAACTGTCGAAAAGGCTACTGCTACAAATATCTATTTTTAAGAAGCTGTCTCACTTTTCTTAGTTATTCATTGTGTATAGAGACAAATTACACTGAAATACACTACTGTAAGAGTAGTTACTCTTTTTTAGCAGTGATATTTTATATACTGTATAACATAATGTCACCCTTTTGATACAAAACATGGAGCAGAACAGGAAACAAAGTTAAAGGTGCCACAAATATTTATAGAAAGATTTATAGAAAGATTGTTTGAACAGGAAAATTGAAATTCACCAAATTCAGCAAATACCCAATGATGGTTTTTGTCGCAGTATTTCAGTCGCATACTCATTACTCTGTCTATTTTCATGGGACGGAAAAAACATCCTGTGTAGAAAGACCTGTTACATGGAAGCAAACTGAATTTCTATGTATTTCAACTAGTGGAAAATTATAGATGCTTATGAAGACAGCAGTATCACATTCTGCTTAGAAAACCTCTTTAGAGGTATGAGTGGATGGAAGTTGATATGACAGAGATACATTTCTGCTCAAATCATGTCTATGAAAACCTAATATACGTTAAATTAAATGATAGATACCAAATGTCTTTCTTAACATCAAATCTTGATTAAATAATAAGTAAAAAGACCTTAGCAGTCTATCTAATATTGCTGACTCCGTAGTCAGCGAAAGCACTATGTGTAACCAAGTTTAGATTCCATATAATATAGAGCCAGATATTATCTTGTTTTGATGTGTTTATAGACAACTAAACTCTGAAAGAGGTAGTTTTAGGCATGTCTTGAACCTTTGAGTCCTTAAATGATGTTAGGAAAACATTTTCAAGTACAAACATATTCATACTATGTTTATGGTTGCACTGGTAAACTTGTTACAGATATATAGTTTCTATACACTATATTGACATGTTGCCATTTTGCTTGCTCTCTTTAAAGTTTCCCAAGATTATAGTTTAGGTGAGTAATAGGATGGTAAAAATATCCTGAAGTGACAAAAGTTTCTACGTGAATTGTAATGCTAAGCCTAGAATAATTTTTGTTTTAAACAAAATGGGAGGGGAAAATGAATGTCTTGTAGTCATAATGAATAATAATTTTTCAGATTTTTGTTGCAGTTGAAAAACAGCTTTGTTAGTCCAATGAAATGGTAGTAAGGATTATAAACTAATCCTTTTTGATGAAAATGAGAAATATGAAATAGCATAATCCTTTCAGTTAGACATAACAGCTGCCAAATGCACACTGTTAAGAAACTAAGGAGAAAGGGGGAACTCTCCGTTTGTCCCCTTTATGAGCACAGGGCAGAGGCAGACAGCTACAGCCTCAGTGGAGTAGTTCCTTGGAGTGCTTAATGAACTGAGAAATTAGTTTTCTTACTTTGGAGTACTCACTTTAAAGAACACCTGAATATCTCTGATCATTTTTACTGCGTCTGCATCAATCAGTGTTGCAGTGAAACATTTATATTTGAAGCAAAACATTTATGCAGAATGAATAATTTAAATAATCTAAATAATCTGAACTGTATTTCAAATGCTATCACCTGTAAACCAGTATTGCAGAGAGGGAAGGCTCCTGCAGCACAGTGTGGCTTTAGGACAATGCCAAGAGCATAGTATGAATATCTACAATACTTACCTTAGAACATAACTTCTGACATATTAAAAGAAGATTGCCTCATCATATGTTTTAATCTGAAGGCAATCAGATTGCTTTCAATGGCAGGACTCCTCAGAGATTTACTGTCCTACAGCACCAGCTGACATGGTGCTAATTCAATGTCCCCTCTTCCCCAGCTTTTACTGCTACCCTGCATCTTGGTTTGGGTTTGGTTTGGTTTTTTTGGGGGAGTAGGGTTGTTTCTGTGTCATTCATCCTCTTCCTTTCAGTGTTCTGTGTCAGAATTTCACTGGTTTTCATGAGAATAATCTCAGATAACTGTGAGTTTGTGTATATGGATAAGTAAGCTATGGGTGAGCTACTCCCCTATACTCCTTTCTGAGTCAGCGGAGAAGAACAGGCTAGTTTACAGTTTCAATATGTCTATCTGGCCTGGTTTTGGTGTCTGCATTAGAATGGGATGCATCACATCTCAGAAGTATGTATTTCTTTCCTTTGGCTCCAGGGGGAAGTTGTATGAGTCATTCATATGTACATATCTATGCTATTGTGGTGGTTTGAAACTCCCAAGAATCTAATTTCTAAGTTCAAGCCCCCCTCCCACAGTTTTCCCCTGTGAGAAGGTTTAGTGATGGTATGGACTTGATATCTTTTTCACCTCATTAGGAGAGTTTTCAGACGAAACACAACCATTCGTTATTGGGGGAAGGGGAAAATATTTACAAAGGTTTATTTACACCCACATATATATTTACATTAAATTAAATTTCTCCTTTCTTCAATAAAAGTCTAGGAAGAAAAGAGAAAAGTCTTTCTGTCACTCCTCTGGCCACAGTTCCTTCATTTCAGTTTTTTGTAGCACTGGTTAGTGTCCTTCATTTTCCTGAGGCAGCAGATTTAAGTATGGCAGTCAGGAACATGGTGTTAAAATTAAGCAACAAAATATATGCTTGAAAAGAAAAGAAAGAAAAGCCATATCTGCTGCCATTTTATCTTTTTCAGTTGGCTGGCAAAGTAAATTTACTGCTCAAATCTCTTTGCAAGGATTTGACCATCTCCTGTTGTTGCACTAGTGGCATGAACAGCATTCTGCCTTTCCTTTGTTGTGTGCTCATACAGAAAGGTGCACCGAGACAGATGGTACACTGAGAAACTGAGATGCATGGCTGGGGCGGATGCTGTTGTGGGCACCATATGTACACATGCTTGGGAAAGGTATGGAGAGGGCCAGCTCACTGGGAACTGCAGAGTCCTTTTCTCTTTCTCCTACAAGTATTTTTGTATTCATTGACATCTCTTTTTTAGGGTTTCTTTGAAAGTTGAACCTGAATGTACAAGTCAGTTAAGACTGATCAGGCAAAACACTCAAATTCATCAGTCCTGTTATATTCACAGAATCATAGAATCATAGAATCAGCTGGGTTGGAAGGGACCTCCAAGATCATCAAGTCCAACCCTTGATCCACTACCACCACAGTTGCTAGACCATGGCACTAAGTGCCACATCCAGTCTCATCTTAAAAACCTCCAGGGAGGAGAATCCATCACTTCACTGGGCAGCCCACTCCAATGCCTGATTACCCTCTCTGTAAAGAATTTCTTCCTAATATCTAACCTAAACCTCTCCTGGCACAGCTTAAGACCATGTTCTCTTGTCTTGCTGATAGTTGCCTGGGAGAAGAGATCAACCCCCCACCTGGCTACAACCTCCTTTCAGGGAGTTTTAGAGAGTGACGAGGTCTCCTCTGAGCCTCCTCTTCTCCAGGCTGAACAGCCTCTCCTCATAGGACTTGTGCTTGAGTCCCTTCACCAACCTTGTTGCTCTTCTCTGGATCTGCTCCATCACCTCAATATCCTTCCTGAACTGAGGGGCCCAGAACTGGACACAGTACTCCAGGTGTGGCCTCACCAGTGCTGAGTCCAGGGGAAGAATCACTTCCCTGGACCTGCTGGCCACACTGTTCCTGATACAGGCCATTGGCCTTCTTGGCCACCTGGGCACACTGCTGGCTCATGTTCAGCTTCCTGTCAATCCAAACTCCCAGGTCCCTTTCTGCCTGGCTGCTCTCCAGCCACTCTGCCCCCAGCCTGTAGCACTGCAGGGGGTTGTTGTGGCCAAAGTGGAGGACTCAGCACTTGTCGTTGTTGAACCTGTGTCTGATGACTGTAGAGGAAGTGTTTAGCAGAGCTGCAGCTACAACCAGCTTTCAGACTGTTATCCAAATCACTCATCTGAAAAAAACCCAACAACAAATCTCAGCTACTTTTCGTTTGGAGGAAGTGGAAAACTTAGCCCAAGTTCATTATTTGATGTTTCTTGCCAGAAAACTTTTTTGTGTGTGTGGAAAAAGAAAAAACGAATCATCATTACCTTAAAATTATTTTTACCAAATGAACAGTTTCTTCTGTCCCCTCACCTCTGCTTTGCAGATATTTATCCTGTAGTACATGCCTGCACAACTGACTGAAATGAAATTTAGACTCATTATCTTCTGAGGTGGAACTAAATCACTGTAGCAGCACTAATCTAAATGAACACCATGGGGCAAACAGCAGTGAATCAGCAGACCTTTTGCTGCAGCAATTTTTTCTTTGCAGGGATAATACTGTTTGCAGGATGAAAGTGCAAGAATTCATTCAGACAGCACATGTAAGCCACTTAGATTCTCAAATCCACATTAGGAAACTCAAAACAGATACCATGTGTTCACAAACCTTCCCCAAATGACTCCACGTTTATAAGCACCAGGACAGTGGCAAGTATGCATAAAGTGGTTTGTTACATTTAACACTTATTGCTGCCACCAACATTGGATCTAAATTGCTTGAGTAATTTAAATGACATTAATGGCACACAGAAAAAAATTCCATTTAATACTAAGGAAAGTAGAAATATACTTCCTCTCTAGCCACATGATCTGGTTTTGTCATAACATCAAGGTGAATTCTCCAGTTGTCCAAGGCTATATTCCTGACCACCATGGACAAAGTTTGAGATTATGGGGTTTTTATTCATTACATATATAAAAATATAAATTAGTATTCTCACATTGAAATAATAAAGCTATGTTGGTGAACACTTCTTAAGAAGCTTGTTCAATATCTGAAGAAATAAAATGGCTTAAATCTGCAAATATTTGCAGAAATTCTGCCATATGGCACACAGAATTAATTTATCAGTATTAGGAAAAATTATACTGGCTAATACCACACAGAATAAATATTATACTGTCATTATATATGTATGTAAATTTTTCATCCTTCCCTTTCTTTGCACAAAAGGACTGGGATGTTGGGGCTTTATGCTACAAAAGAGGGAACATTCTCCTTTGACTCAGTGTTAAAGTGCAACATGTCTATGTGCCTGCTCTGATGAAAATTATGTTAAATTTTAACCCTGTATTATAAACTGTAGATGAACTGAATTCAACAGATGTAGGTGACCCTGACTAAAGACCTTGCATTGAATTCTCTGTATAATGAGAAGCTTAACTGCTTCCAAGGTCAAACTCTCAACAAATTTTGATCTCAGAGACAGAAACAAAACATTTGTCATGACCTTCACTGTTTTATCTCTACTCAAAGTATTGTTATTTAATATTTAAAGGCAACCATGAGCATAAAAGTTTACACAGAGAACAAAAAGCTCATTCTTGATGGCAAGAACATGAAGTCTTGATGATCAAATAAAAACAAATGATGAAACATCAGCAGAAGTTTGGAGCAATGAGGAAGAAGGTATTGAATCAGATTGGTTCTTTCACACTATAACATGGTCCTTTTTTCAGTTGTATAAACAGGGAATGGTGTTTGGATGCCGCTTGACTGTAGGATAGAAATGACATTGCACTGTCTACTGTGAGTTGATTCTTTATCATGGTTTTTAATTTCGTGAAATTCAAGAAGCAACATTCAGAATATTTGCTGATTTATGACACCAATATTAATCCTGTCAAACTCACAAAGTCTGATTAATTTAACAGAGATTTTATGAATGTCTTAGAACTGTGAATATAATACAGCAGCTAGGCAAATATTTTCTGAATGTATTCTAAAACTGCATTCTAATGAATTTTAAAACTGCTTTTCTGAAAATTTTACTCCAAAAATGAGATGTTAACTTTAGAAAGCTGTTATTATTAACATATTCTTCTTGTCTTATTAAAATAAGAAATTAGGTTCCTCTCAATTTTATTTATTTTTATACTTCCTCTGTTTATTGCTTTACCTGTAACACCGTAGTGACATTCTTAGGAAGGAATTCTAATTGCTTTAGATTATGTTTTTAATTGCCATGTTTAAGCCTGTTGCATTGTTTTGTGGAAAATATCAGATGCCTTTCCCAAATACCCACATCAAGAGCATTGCGCTGAGCCAGTTTGGAAAGAGTCAGTCCCATTATTTTCATCAACAGTTTTGAGCCTTTCCAAATTCAGATCAAAATCTGACACTCCAAAGCAGGCTTTGACAGTATTAAAGAAATATGAAATGGCAGTACCCTGGCCACAGCTCTTGGAGAGCTGGGCCTTGTGTGTCAGTAGGCTTAACAGGGATATGTGATTTCCACCATTATAACTTCTTTTAAAGATTATTTTATGATGGTATTAACCTCTACTGGAAGAACATTTCTGTTCCTGTACTAATCTGTTAAAATTTTATTTTGTTTATATTGGCAGTGTAACAGCCAGTTTTAAACTGCCATCAACAGTTTCAAAAGTACACAATGCTTGCAGTTGAAAATAGTGTAGTTTAACTGATTTCAAACTCTCAGCACTAACACCAAATCGCACTGTCAGTGTTTCTAGAAACATGACAAAAATTCAGCCTACAGTTCCAAAAACTTACTCTTTATTTCGGTAGGAGCTCTACATATGAATCTGGAGGTGGACTATGTTTGACAAGGGCTTGGCTGGTGTTAGGAGTTGGACTTCTGTCATCCCTGTGGGTCCCTTCCAACTCAGGATATTCTATGATAATAGGAGCCGATATTGCTCCTTTGGATGTTAAATTGGAGTATTCAGTATTGCTTTTATATCAGTATTAGGTTTTGGTCAACAATTCTCATGTGTGTTAGTCCAGGCCTCCATCTTTCTGATTTCTGATGCAGTCTGGAGGCCCCGGCCCTGCAGCTGCTCAGCCCTTAGCTTCCGAGTGTTCTCTGGGGGGGCACCAGCAGGACTGGGGCCATTTGGATCCTGATGGAGGAGGATGCTAATTTAAAGCCCTTAGGAACAAACCTTACTATCCAAGGAAGACTCACAGAAGAGGCTTAGTATAGTTGAACACATGGAGTAGGACACAGGGAGGACTGGGCTGTTGAGAATACCTGAGGCATGTCCTAGTGTGGGAGGAGGGTCCTTAAGAGTGGTCTGAACTGGTCTCTTCCCAGCTTGCAGCTGGTGACTGGATCCTTCATGGCTGCAGCATCTTGTGAAAGGAGTAAACATCTGCAGAGTCACCCTGCAGCCAGAGATAACTGTAAGGATATAGCCCAGCTGTGAGCAGGAGGCAGATTTCCCTTCAGGAGATGCATAAAGTGCAAGCTGGCTGAATTGTGGTTGCTCTGGAAACCATCCTTTGGGTATCTTTACTCTAGTAAATGTAATTTCTCAATCATAACATTACACTAATAATGTTCTAGGTTTTAATATCCCCTTTTAGAGTCAAAAGAGAAAGGGGAAAGCAGAAGTATAGCTCATTGCAGATTCAAATGAGTGAACATACATTTACCTGAATATGTATTATCCTAATAACATTAATAAGCACTGCACTAATCTTTATTTGAAGGACTAATTAAAATAATTGCAAATGCACCTATTTGATGGTATGGGTGTCTAACCGGATTTTTAAAAATGTCTTCTGTTTTGCCTTGGGGTTAAGATCCATGCAAAATCCACTCACAATCCTTGAAAAACAGTCACAGTGAAATGGTGTAATGATGGGATATTTTAAGGGGCACTTCCAAATCCTCTTTAGGAAAAAAATATATGTTTATAAAACAAATTATTTAAAAGGGCATAGATGCATAGATATTGTTTTTAAATTCCTTCAGAGCTTCTTTTTTTATTCCTATAAGAATAAAAAGCTATATCCCTCTATATGTATTGTAGCTTTCACAGTGTTTTACTGTTGGAAGCAACTCTTCTTGTAAGCAAAATGAGGCTTGTGGGTTGTCCTTTTCACCACAAAAAGGAAACAGCAATAGCATAAAAATTATAAAGCAATAATCACGAAAAGCTGCATGAGATTTTTGGGTGGTTTTTTTACAGCTGTTAGAGGGGATAAAGCTTTTGTTGGAAGCATAAAAAGGAAATATTCAGAGGGGATAAATATCCATGGAAACATCTGTCCCTGAAGCGAAGGAAGGCAGAAGGCAAAGACACCAGACATGTACAATTGGATAAATTTGTTTGTTGGTATTTAGGATGATTTCTGGTTTTGTTAAAAAGAAAAAAAAAAAGGAGAATCTTAGACAAATGGTCTTTTGCAGGTGCAGAAGCTCATACTTTTGATGACAGATTGAGTGGGTGACAGATTAGTCAAGAGAGTCAGAAAGGCATTAAAATATTTAGTAAAGAGGAGACAACGAAGCAATCACCAAACCACAGCATCTGATCTCTCAAAGATCAAAGCCATGTAAGGTACAGATCTACTTGTAACATTTTGATGCCAAGGGCATAAATAGTAATCAGGGTGTTTTGGAGATATCCATGAACTGATGAAATATGGTGGAATTGAGGTTTGTGAACTTCAGTGATACATTTTTTTCTGGCTAGGGTTTATGGATAGTGATTGTGGTGTATTCTGTAAGGATAAGTTTCAAGAAAAAGCAGTTATTGATTCAAATTCATGGGCAATTCAGAGTTATGTGGCCCAGATTTCTGTACACTACAGCTCTTATAGTCAAAATTAGAGACAAGAGAGCTGTGGGCTCCTATTACAGATTACCAAATATCAGGGCAGATGAGAACAGCACAAGCTAGTTCTTGAACACCCATACCTAACTTTTATGACAAGAAATATGTTCTTGTGGGTAACTTTGGTGCTGAACAAAGTCCTGACCATGGTGGAATTTCACGCTGGCCCAAAGGACCATGATGATCTCCGTTCATGGACAAGCTCCCCAGCCCTTATGCTTACTGCCCCTCTGCTCATGTACAACACACTGCATCTGATAGGGATGCCCAAAACGGGGGGGAATCCCAACAGGAAACATTTAGTTTGTGCCATAAACTAGAGAAGGTGTGTGGTAACGTATTCAATAGAGAGATATTTTAGTATGCTGAAGCTTTACAACGCTTTTAACATCCAGCTGTTTTGTCTGAATATGTATGGAGTTATATCCTGAATGACACATTTGGATGGTGTAAAAAACGTGCACTAACTGTTCTTTGTACTGGCCATGCAATGCTGATGAATCACATTTCTAGAGATTTCTCTCCCTCTCTCTATTTTTCACTTTCACGGGTGTGCTGGCGGTGATTTGAACAACTGGGATTTTTCCATTCAGACGCTTCAAACTGTGTTTAACAGAAAAAGCAAAGGGGAAGGCTGCTTTGGGTTTTCATAGCACACTGCAGTGTGCTGGAAAATAGTCATTTCAAGGACAGGTAAACATAAAGAAATACACCAATTCTGCTGATGCTTTGCTTCTGGTGACAGAAGTTTGGCTTTCCTGGTGTGCAGAAACCCAATATTTGGATTTTATCTTTTTTTTTAAGAATTGAAATCTGAGACAATTTAAAGCACAGAGTTGACTCTAACATGTATTTATTTGTTTAGTGAAGTAAATCTTGTCATATAATCTCTAGCCTGCAGAAGAGTATGTAGTAGTACAGCTCCATACAGATATGATTTTAGGTGATTCATTTAAGGCAAATTATCATATCAAGTGACTACTTAGGAAGGTATTAACTATTTTCATTTTTAGGAAATAATTGTGTGGGGATTTTGGTTTGTGGTTGGTTTCTTTCAGGGAATCTATCTTTCATGCATCTATAAAATCTTATCATATCTTTATTTTACTGGATATATATCTCTAGCTTTTTTTACTTGGATATTTGTATCCAATATACAACCTCATCAGTAGCTTCTTCGTTCTTGACCTCAGCACTCTGTCCCATCTTGGAGCTTTCAGCAAAATCAAGAGAACCTGAATCCTAATAAAAACTTTATGTCTTGGCAGCTATGAGCCTACAGCAAAGTTTGCAATGGCACATGGCCATGTTTAAAGCATAAGTGATAGACAGGCATTATATAAGATCTTCATCTTTATATCAGGACAAAAAAAAATAAAACGTATTTGTATATATATGGGAAGTATCCTTCTTTAAATTCAACATTTAAGTCTCTCTTCCCCCACTGCAGTTGTTAAAGTTTTTATGTCAAGACCCCACTGCTTCTACTTTAAACATACTTGATGGAATTCATTTAATCTAACTGTAATATCTTAAAATCTATATGTTATGTCCCTATTTCAGCTGGAGTAGTGTTAATTTTCTTGCTAGTAGCTGGTACAGTGCTGTGTTTGGGATTTAGGATGAGAACAGTGTTGATAACACACTGATGTTTTAGTTGCAGAGCAGTGCTTACACTGAATCATGGTCTTTTCAGGTTCTCATGTCCTGCCAGTGAGAAGGTTGGCGAGGCACAAGAAGTTGGGAGGGGACACAGCCTGGACAGCTGACCCCAACAGACAAAAGAGATGTCCCATACCATATGGCACCACAGTCAGTATATAAACTGGGGGGGAAAGCTGACAGGGGGCTGCTGCTCAGGAACTGACTGGGCATCCGTTGGTGTGTGGTGAGCAATTGTTTTTCATTTGCATAACTTGTTTTACCTGGGTTTTATTTCTCTCTCTTTATTGTTATTTACCTTTTCATTAAATTATTGTTGTTATTATTATTATATTTCAATTATTAAACTCTCTTTTTATCAACCCACTAGTTTTCTTACTTTTACCTTCCCAATTCTCTCCCTCATTTCCCAGGGTGGAATGAGCGAGTGTCTGTGTGGTGCCTAGTTGCCAGCTGGAATTAAACCACGACAATTTAGATCCATTCTAAATGTTTGTCTAAGCAAAACAGCACTGAAAATGCATGTTTCTTTCCATTCTCCATTACAAGACATGAGACAGTTAAAATGTGTGACCTTTGATTCCTTGTTGCTAAATGGAGAAAAATTCCAGTCTCTATTTTCACACACTCTCTTTCCTGAGCAGCTGCTTGTTTTAGGTCACTTGTTTTAGGTCACTTGTTTGTCTTTCAGTGCACCATTTGTAATTTTCTGGCTCTTAATTATAGTTACACCAAACTGAGGAGCCTAGAAGCATCTTTATGAAGTACTCTAGAGAGCACTCAGAGCTACATCACCACAGAGCTTCAAGCTGCTCTGTGCAGTGCCATCTCAGGTGACAGAAGCAGTACTGCTACCTTAGCACAGTGTTGCATCCAAGCAGGTAGGGAGAAAGCTGTGCCCTACTTGACTGGTATCAAGGACATATTGCTTCCTATTTGGAAGGATGCTCTGTTGCCAGCTCTATGCACTGAGTTCTATGCACTGGTCTACATGGTGTAGATTGCATCTGTATGTGTCCAGCAGCTGTTTTATTCTCCTGTCCCTTCAGTCCTAACAAATCACAGCACAAAAGTCAACAGATCCATACATATGTGATCTCTAAAAAGGATCACACATGATCTCCAAAAAGTAACTTCACAGATCCTCATGTGGCATGTTGTCACTGACTCCTCAGGAGTTATTCCTGACTTACATTCTTGAAAATGTAGCACTGGAACAGGCTCCACAGGGAAGTGGTCACAGTACCAAGCCTGACACAGTTCGAGAAGCATTTGGAAAATTCTCTCAGGCACATGGTGTGATTCTTGGAGTGTCTTGCACAGGGCTAAGAGTTGGACTTCAATGATCCTAATGGGTCCATTCCAACTCAGCATATTCTATGATTCTATGATTCTTTGTGAAAGTAGATATCCGGATTTTTTTTCCCCTGAAATTGCTATTTCCGAAACAAGGAATACTGAAAAGATTTTAGATTCAGAACTATCAAAAGGTTCATTTCAATTCTTTCTGCTCCCCTGACATCTTGAATGGAACATTTACATTAAATATTAATGTAGTAAAATCAGATTTGAAACATTTTAAAAATTAATGTAAAAACAAACATGTTTGATATTATCAGAACAAACCAAGAAAATAGCTTTAATTTATTTTGTTAACAATTTAGGCAAAACTGGCCCAAACCCAGGAAATTATTTTAGTAAGACTGCCCTTTCTGACAGAAAACTAAGTGTATTTTTTCCCTGTTCATTCATTTCACAGAATTTTTGAAATTGTGTTTTATATTTTTTGTTACAAAACAAGAGATGTTCTACTGCAGCTGGACTTTGTTTCCAATGAGATACTGATGGCACAGTCTAGAGGTTTAACTGTCGTGATTTTGCTGGGGTTTTTTGCAATTTTGGATGCAAAGCATTGTTTTAACTTTTGAAAAATATACTTCATTGCAAGACATGTGGAAAAAGTAAAGGAAATGGAAATGGAAAACGTGTGCCTCTGTGGAATCACTCTTTTTGTTCATGTAACACACACTGGACCCTATCTCAGTAGAACAGGGAAGATCATCTAGTTGATGTCACTGGAACATGGGGGAAAAAAGCTGGTGACAGCTTCCTATTTATCCATTGTGACAGAAATCTTATGGAAAAGTAAACATTTGAACCACCACTGAAAGAGCAATCTCTCTTAGGATTGAAATCACCTCTTTCTCTTCTTGATGACTGAAGACCCCCAGGTGGGATTTCTGAAATAAAATATCATGAAGGTTATTCAAGTGGCTTCATGTTTCTAGCTTTTACATTTATCTGTTATGAAATATCCTTATTCGTGGCAAAGTTACATGGAAGTAAAGCTAGTAACAATTCTTTCTTATTTATTTACGAGATTTAAGATTAATTCCCAAGGCTACCAAGTTGTGATGTGAAACAAATGTGAAAATTCAGCCATATGTTGCACAGCTGGACATGGCTAGCAGAAAGCAAAACATGTCTTGACCTGAAACAAGGCGTATCAACAAGAACTAACCTGTGGCTGAATGTCAGAAGAGACATCAAAAACTTCTATTTTCCTTTAGTTTTGCAAGCAGATGGTGAACTATTTAGACTGGAAAGAAGGGAGACTGTTTTTAGAATTCTTAGAGAATTAATTGCATCACAATGAGCAAGAGACTTTTTTGTCTTTTGCTAGAAGGCTGTTTTTGGAATAGGTGGATCTGACACTATGCAGTTAAGTATATTTAAAAAAACCAAAACAGGTTCTTTTTTCCTCTTTTCTAGAGCTTAGGCACCTTTGAATGAAGGTTAATGTATTGGTTTTAAAGCAAACTGCA
Source organism: Pseudopipra pipra (assembly GCF_036250125.1). NCBI lineage: Eukaryota > Metazoa > Chordata > Aves > Passeriformes > Pipridae > Pseudopipra > Pseudopipra pipra. Next base: position 50,965,513 of record NC_087549.1, read on the forward strand.
TACTCATAATATATGGTTCTACAGTACTCTGAAAATGAAATCATAAAAAAGTGATTCCTTGTTTTCTCCTGTGGAGATTTACAGTTGATTTACCTCCCTGGCAGGCTGCAGGGACAGTTGAAGTAACACAGTCCAGAGAGAAGCAGGGTAAGGTATCTATGCAAAGAGGCTTAGAGAATATCAGTTTCTACAGTGAGGCTTAGTGTGTCCCCAGCAAGAAAAGTTGAGAGGAAGGTGTGTAGCATGGTGGCAGCCATTCACCTTTGCAGTGCATAGGAGGTGTGGAAAACCACCTAGTTTGGGCTGATTTGTATCTCCCACGTACAGTCAACACACATTACTGGAAGAGACTTGTCCAGCTCCAGAACTCCACTAGGGGCCAAACCCAGCTTAGTGGTCAGCTAATCTTTCTATGATGATATGCCAGGGTCAGATACAGAATATCAGATGGACAGTTTGAGTATTGTTATAGGATAAGTTACTACAGAATGAGAAGCGTTTTAAACTCTGCAATGGTGTTTTGGAGGAGATCTTAGAATCTTAAAATGAAAGAATGGTTTGTGTTGGAAGGGACCTTTAAAGGTATCTATTCCAACCTCCCTTCAATGAGTAGGGACATCTTCAACTGGACGAGGTCGCTCAGTCGCATGTTTCAGGGATGAGGCTTCTCTTTTTATATTATTTTTCTAAGTTTTGTGAAATTACTGCTCAAAATGGAACTCTTTCAAGGAGAGAATAGAGTAAATGTGAAGAACCATAATGTTTCAGTTATTGAAGATTAAATTCAGTTTACATAAAAACTTAGGTTATTGAGCCAGCCTTTCTTTTCTAAGAAAAAGGTTCTCAAATATATAGGTTTTAAAAAAGAAAAGGTGGGAAAGCGGGATACCTAGATTATACATTTCAGTCCAAGTTTTCTTTATGTTTCTCTCAGCTCAAAGTAGAATATCTCTCCGGTATTTTCTTTGATTTAGTTATATTAAAAAAATTCTCTCTTCCATAGCTTTGTTGATTCTGCAGTGCTGACAATACTTGCAGGCTTTCTGTCTGGCAGGAAAGGCAGGAAAAGTGACAATGACTCTGAAGAAGAAGAAATGCTGAGTGTGAAGTGTAATTTTTTAAGAGATTGTTTCTAGTGATGTGCCCTAAGGAACACTGGGTTTATTTTTTTTACTTCCTTTCAGTCTGAAAAATAAATCTTAAATTTTTATATTTAAACCAGAAAGTATAGAAATTATACATATCTGTATTATCATATATAGAAAGCAGAAAATATAGAAAGTATAGAAATCTAGGCACAACGTGGAAATAAGAGCCTTCCTTCCTTCATGTGACTGCCAAGTTCTGAAATGATCAAAGTTAATCAGCATAGTTGAGAAGCATTTGATGAACCTCCATAGTAGTATGATGCAGTACATCCATATCTAAGAATAAATGCCAGTAAAGATTATGTCTACTATAGAGAATATGTGTTCTACAGATTATGTATTTTATGTTGAAAGGTTCTTGCACTGGTATGGTGGAGCTTCTTTGGAAGGTTACAAATATTTCATCCTGCTTTTATGCTGAAATTCATACATACGTATTCCTATCTTTCATTATTTCTGTTATTTTTTTTAGGTTATGACAGTGTATGTGAACTAGTAGAGCCGAGTAAAATCAGATATAGAAGTAACAAGGATGGACAACCCTGTGAAACCAAGGAGGAAGGTGAGTGAAGGTGTATAAGGGACATGAGGCAGTAGGGGCTGAGAGTGTGGTTGGGTTGCAGAGCAAGGTGGGAGCTTTCATGAGTGGTGTGCCTGAATAGGCAAGATTATAACCAACAAGGTTTATAGACAAAATATTTTCTATCCTTCATTAAAAGAACATAAAAAAATGTAAACTATTATAGCTGGATACAGGCAGGCTTACAGAAAAAGACATCAAGACAGGCCTGATCAGTGTGATAGACTTTAAACATGTTTGGTTTGTGGGCAGCTCATCAAAAGGAAGCTGTAAAACAGGTCAGGAAGGGAATAAACACCTCCTCATGTGCTTCTGTTCTGAAGAGCAGCATCAAAACCTGAGTGATAGGAGGAGGATGTGCCCAAGGACACTGTGGTGATTTGGCCCCGTTACATCTCTTGCACAAAGGCGGCGAGGGGTGGAATGTGGAGAGAGATGACAGGCTCATGTAGGCAGAGCAGAAAACTTGCATTAGCAGCATTGCATGGGGATACCAGAAGGCTGAGACTACCTCTTGGCTCACCAGAGAAAACTCACTGCCAATTTGTAGGGTCTAGGGACATGCTCAGGGCAGTGAGCTCAGCTATTCTGCAGAGGACACAGCCTTGTGGCATATTGGAAATGATGCATCCATTCAGTAAATGACACTGATGAAATCTGAGGGGAGGCCTTCCAGTATCTCTCAGTTGGCCAGGTTTGATTAGGGAGCTGTAAGGAAGCTCAGGCTGGGAAGTTTGATAGCAAAGAATGGCTGACTCAAAAAAAAGAGCAATGAACAGGTGAAAAGCTATTGTGTTGAGCTCAGCAATTGTAATAATAAGGAGGCTTTTAATCATTTTTACTGTGATCAGTCTTCTATTTGCCAGCAAAACTCTGCACTGCCTGTGATAATAGTTCATACCGTGTTTGCTGTTAAAGTATCAGATGGCAGTATTCTTCATCTGCTGATTTGAAAACCCAGGAATACAAATCTCTACTCTCAAAGGCAATCTACCTTTCATGCTTTATGGAAATGAAAGTAGATTGATTTTTGTAAAGTCAAGGTTTCATGTATTCCTTAGGGAGGGTGATGCCTGTCATCTGTGCTAGGACAGAGTCAGAGCCTCCGGGGCTGGCAGAACAAGCCTGGGCTAAATACTCTGTAATGGATGGTGGAAAGGCCCCAGATTGTGTTTGATCAAGCACAGCAATGGACCTATAGCAGCCACCAGTTACAGTCACAGGATGCTGCTTTCTTCTAGAAATATCAAAAATAAGGCTGTTCGTGAAACCGAGTACTGAATTTATCTGAGAGTAGCACAGTTGTGACTATGCAATGGGAATAGGATGGAAGAAGCCAAAAGCAGAAAGAAGCTATTTAACTAGCAGCATCTTTAGTACAGCAAGTCAGTGGTAGGCTAAAACCTTTCCCATCTCAGAAAGAGTTATCTTTCACATTCCAAGTTATTTCCACAAGATGAGCAGCAAGGCCATTGCATCCACACTTAGGAGCATTTGTCAGGTGGGAAAGAAGAGAGTAGGGAAATATTTTAAAGAAGAAGAATGCACACTTTTTTTAACAACATATGAGTACTGGAAAAGGATGTTAAGCCAGACTAGGGCGATTTTTCATTAATGACAAAAGTGCATCATTTTTTTCTCATCAGGATTTCATCCATCAATGGAAACGATCTGAAGTAAACGATCTGAGCCTACTGAAGTAAATTAAAACACTTCCAGTTATTTAATGGGAGCTATTTTTTCTCATTACTAATTTCATCAGCAGGTAAGTATATTTAGAGAGAGAGAGACCAAGAACCTGATGGAAATAGTTTTGATCTGACCTGAGGCATGAAGTAAGACAAAATTATGATAGCTACTGTGTACATGAAGAGATTAAAGACTTTAATATATGGTTCATATAATATTGTTTATTAAGGTACATAGGTAGGAAATAGTAGTGCCACAAGCAATTTCAAGCAAAAGGTAAAATTTAGGTTTTGGAGGGTTTTTTATTGTTTTGGTGGGATAAACACATGAACATGAAGAAAACTAAAATGCCTCATTCTAGCTGCTATATCACCTCTGAGAAGGCAGTTTCTTATGATATTAGTGTTTAAAACTCATCACATTATTTGGGAGGCGGTAGGGTTTGTAATAATTTTACTTTCCGCACACTGAATTCTTCAATGTGGGCAATGAGAAAGTCCTGACTTCTGGGTTAACCACCAACAAAAAATTATTACTACTACTCATATTACTACATTCCAGAGTAGAGAAGAACAGCAGAAATCCTTGCCTGAATAATATCACCTATTTATTTTTGTAGGCCCAAATCATGGTGACTTTTTATAATAATGACTGTGTCTAATTTTAAAGTTGTTGTCTATATTAAACCAGTGAACTAATGGAGCAGAAAACTCAGTTCGACTCCCTGCTCTGAGCAGTTCTTGCCTTTTATGCAACTTGGAGCTTTTTGGAGATGATATTTTGAAATCCTAAGAAAACTAGCTACAACTATGTGCAGTTTTGATAGTTAAGACAACTGGTATCTCCTTGTACATTTGTATGGTTCTAGGTAGCAACAATGTTTAGTAAAGAAGGTTAAAAGTTTAAATCCACCAGAAAGTCTAGACAGGATTGCATTGAATGGATGTCATTCTTACTCAACAACCATTACGAGGCAACCTTCACCCTTTTTGTTTCCATCTCAACAGCAGAAATAATTATAGTCATGTAAGACTGTTTCAAAACGAGATTTTGAAAGGGAAGCTCTGTTAGAAATAACCCCTACTTCTTCCATTTGACCCAACAGGAAATTTTTCTTTATTTCATAGATCCTGGGGAAAAATTCCACAGCTGTTTCATTCCCCAGAGGCTGGTCCACAACTGTCCTGCTGGGATGTAACCTTCGGCTTTGGCTTCAGCAGGGCTGTGCCTGTGAACCGTGATAATACTACTGGATGTTTCTGTCCTGTCATTGAGATTAAAGACTTGATTCTTTCCCAGCCATTCCTTTTCCTAATTTGTTGAGGAAAAACTGGTTCTCACAGGCACTGCAATATTCAAGCTAAACTCTGTTTATATAAAGTAATGTAAAAGTAAGGTATAGGTAGCAGATCCTAGCAGGCAAATAAAGGCCACTGAAAAACATAACTTAGAGAAACCACGTCCTCTTAAGTCTGCTGTAAATAACAGAGGCTGAGAAGATATTTTGCCAGGTCAGCTCACTATGGCTTGTATTTCTCTCTTTCTCTCTTGCTGTTTTCTTTCTTCTTTCTTTTCTCAACAAGATTTTAAAAATGCAGATTATACTTTGCATCTGACACAAATAGTGTATCTATATCGTCTGCATTCCTGATAATGCATGTAGCTTTGTATGCTGAAGTCATGTAAGAAAGTAAAGCTCTCTATATTCAATTCAGTAGCTAAACTCTTGTCATGACGCAGAACTTTTCCTCTTCTTGTCAGAGTGTTGTCAAGGGTCCCTTTGGATACAGAAAAATGCCAGATTTTTTCTTTAAAAAAATCTTTCTTTAAAAAAATCTTTTTCTTTAAAAAAATCTGCAGATCAAATCTGACATTTGTAGGACATCAAAGTCTGTCTCTGATGTGTACCTCTGTCTCTCAGTCACAGAAACATTTATCTCTGCTTGTTTTGCAGCTCATGTTTTCTCACTTACAAGGATGTCCTATATTTCTACTTTTACAGACATTATTATGCAAGGCTGTATTACAAAACCATGTGATTTTTTTGGTGGAAGTTATTAGGAGAAGGATGCATAATCTGATCCAAAGTCAATCTTGACTTCAGATATTTTGAAACAAATCTGAGTTACGGCCCAGAAGGCAGCCCTAACATATATAACTGTATTTTTTTATTAACTCTTAGAGCATCATGCAATTAAGGTGCCATACTTATGCAGCTATCCATATTGAAAAGAATATTCAAAATATTTTATCCATATTTAAGTATGAGTAATATCTTTTTTACAATTAAGTGTGATTCACATCTCTCTAACGTAATACAATATTTAATGGCTAGTTCAGCTGGCTCATTCTTCAGGTTCACTTGAAATATCATATGAGATTTCAATATAGTTGTAGTCACTTGGAGAGTCTCCCTAGAGTCCTTAGCAGCTCTCTGACTTAGCCAATTAATCACAAATTTTGTTAACTTTCCCCTGTCTTCTCATTAGAGGAACTCAGAAAAGCAGCATATTAAAAATGACAGTGTTTCTCTTTCTAGTTGGCTCTGCCTAGTTCCAACTCTAATCAAACCCAAATGCTATTTAAAGAATCACTGAAAGCACACAATAAATTTCAAGACGCATCAATTCTGAAAATTTAATTTTTAAAATAAATATATTGGTTCATTTTTCTATCACTACTTATATCAATTAAATGTTCCAAGTGATGTTTGTTCTGATTCCTTATCTATTGCTTATTGACTACTGTTAAAACAAGATCTGGTTTCCAAGGGATAATCCATACAGTTACTCTTAGCTTTTAGAATTCATATCTTTTCTCCCTAGAGAGTGCAAGTAGCCTTGCTTTTGATCTGTTTTTAGTAATCAGACTTATTTTGAAAATTATTGCAATATAACTATCTGGGCAGAAGAATTAAAATAAGAATAAAAAGCAAAAGCAGGTAGATTATTAAGATGGATGTAGATGTTTCTAGCAAATGAATGAATAAGAACTACAACACCTATTTTTGCAGCATGATCATACTGCACAGGGGAAACTCAAATATGGCTGCCTTGTGTCTCAGTCATGGTAGTGTAATAGAGATTTAGTTCCCTCTTTCATAGTGTAATATCCTTTTACATAATTTGAAAATCAGATCACTGCCTGAAAATTCATGGCTTATCCACAAATGAGTCATTAGGCATATAAATCACAATCAGTCTAAAAAAAAAAGCTTTCAGAAATATCAGACATTAATTTAATTTTTAATATTAACTCTGTTTCAGTTTTCTTTTTTTTTTCCTGTTTATTTTTTAGATTCAGAAATTAGGATTAGACTAAACTTTACATGACCTTTTTCTGGTCATTATTTACTGGTTTACCAGTTTGGCAAATAGTTGTTATTTTCAAGAGAATTATTTCCCTCATTGAGTCATCAGTATATTTTAGTGATAAAAATTTGAAAGAAACCTGTGGTTTGTGGTAAAACTCTAGTGACTGTAATCACAGGGTAATCAAGGTAAGTTGCTGTATATACATAAACACAGTTGCTGTGTTTATGTTTGTAGCCAATAACTTTTAAATATGTGATCACAATGAAAATATCGACCACTATTCCAAATTCTCTTGAAAGGCGAGGAACTTTTACTCCCATCGCTGTAGAAATGAGAAGCTGAGCACAGAAAAAAATGAATGATTCTCCAAGAGGGATCCATGGGGAATGGTTAATTCAACTTACGTCTTCCTGATTGCTGGTCCGGTGTCTTCACCATGAGATGACAATTCCAGTTCTTTCCATTCTCATCATTTTCATCAGACTCATCTTATAATGTTTTGTAATAGAAAATAACTTAGCAGTAAAAAGTGGAATAGCTTGTTCACTCCATTCAACAGATTCATGAGGCACAAGCCATGCTCCCGGGGAAAGTAGAATAGCTGTTCTTTCAGGAAAAATGAATCACTGGTGCCATCTTATTTTAGTGCTTTAAGCTATAAGACTCAAAGCTCTGTAATATATATAAAAAAAAATCAATAAGAAATTGAAAGTATCAGTATGAAATTAGAGAAGGAAAAAAATTCACAGACCTCAAAAACTTCGCAAGAGAAGATTTAGTTTCTAATTAAACCAGAAAAAGTCCTTCATCAGCTCTCTTGTAGGCCCCCTTTAGCTACTGGAAGACTGCTCTAAGGTCTCCTTAGAGCCTTTTTTTTTTTTTGTGTGCTAAACACTAAAAAACCTGGAAAACATTTTTATATAACTTTTCCCACCTCAGAAGGCACTGCAAAATCTCTGCTGTTGAATGTCATTTGAATCAAAAGCAGAAAAAAATCAGAATTGCGTTGTGAGAAAGCCTTGACATTCACATTTATGATGGATATTTGATTTGCAACAATCAGTCAGGAAAACAAGAAAAAATGAGACTTTTTGCATCTCTTTCTTGATAGTAGCAAATGTCATCTATCTATTGGAAACACATTCATTTAAGTTATTGTATCACTATGTGACAATGAATATCTACAATATGGTTGAAAATCATGGCAATATTTTCATCCTTGAAGAAAAGAATAAACAACTAGAAGAATGATTTTATTGCACTTGCTATTGTTTTTTATTATAATTTATTTTGATAAACAACACAGAGGTCATAAGCACCTAGGCTAATAGCTGTGAAGATTATGTACCAAGAGATAAATATGCCATAAAAATAATAAAATAGTCAACACACAGGAAAGAAAGGTTTGCTATCTTGCTCTGCTTAGTTTGTCATCGGTGTACCCAACAGAGTATATGAAGCAGCCTAATCCACACTTCTAAATAGCACTGTCCCATTTTAGGAAATGTGTACACCAATTTCATCACTAAACAGGATGTTGGGTGAGCTCTATTTCTGTTAATATGTGCTATGCTACGACATACATGTTTGAAGATGTTGCAAACATCTTCAGTCAGCACAGCTGTAATCTAAATGTATGTGAAACTGAGCAGGTACGTGTATCCACGAACGCTCAGTGTTCTTCACCTGATCATATCTTCAAACATACGAGGGTATGCAAACTTTTGTCTCATTTTACTGTTTGGGAGTTAGGCGACTATGGAAAAGTTGGAATTATTATTCATGTTTAATTTATATTATTTATGGTGCTTTTTATTTTAATAACTGTTAAAATCTAATAAAAGTGAATAGAAAGAAATAGGAATTTTACTGTTGAAAGAAAAATGGATCATGAAATTATATATAGGTTACAACCCAAACATCGTATTGGGTGTGCGTGGTAAGGTTTTGGTAGTGGGGGAGCTAAAGGGCTGGCTTCTGTGAGAGGCTGCTGGAAGCCTTCCCTGTATCTGACAGAGCCAATGCCAGCCGAATCCAAGATAGACCCATCACTGATGACGATGGGGCCTCTGGATAATATAGTTAAGAAGGTGTATGTGTGTGCGTGTTTGAGTAAAAAAAAGAGAAGGGCAATTTCAGCTGGGAGAGAGAAATGAGAATACATGAGAGAAACAGCTCTGCAGACACCAGTGAAGAAGGAGGGAGAGGAGGTGCTCCAGGCACCAGAGTAGAGATTCCCCTGCAGCCCATGAGGCAGACCATGGTGAGGCAGCTGTGGCCCTGTAGCCCCTGGAGGTCCACAGGGGAGCAGAGATCCACTTGCAGCCTGTGAAGGAGATCCATGCCAGAGATGGTGGATGCCTAAAGGCAGCTAGGACTCCATGGGAAGGAGGATCCTGGCAGGACCTGTGGACCCAGGGGGAGAGTAGTCCAGGCTGGAGCAGATTTGCTGGCAGAACTTGTGACCCTGTGGGGGACCCAGATAGAGCAGCCTGTGTCTGAAGGACTGCATCCCATGGAAAGGGACCTACACTAGAACAGTTCCTGAAGGGCTGCAACCTGCAGGAAAAACTCACATTGGAGAAGTTCATGGAGGGTTGTCTGCCGTGGGAGGAACCACATATTGGAGCCGATGAAGAGTGTGAGGAATCCTCCCCCTGAGGGGGAAGGAGTGGCAGACAAAATGTGTGATGGACTGACCACAGCCCCCATTCCCCTGAGCTGCTGACAGGAGGAGGGAGAGAAAATTGGGAGTGAAGGGAGTGAAGTTGAGTTCAGGAAAAAGGAGAGGGAAAGGTATTTTAAGATTCACTTTTTATTTCTCATTATCCTACTCTGATGTGATTGGCAATAAATAAATAAATAAATAAATAAAATTAATTAGTTAAATTAATAAATTAATAAAATAATAAATAAACTCATTTCCCCAAGTCAAGTCTGGTTTGTCTGTGACAGTAGTTGGTGAGTGATCTCTCCCTACCCTTATCTTGACCCATGAGCCTTTTGATATATTTTCTCTCCCCAAGCCTGCTGAGGAGGGAAGTGAAAGAGTGGCTTTGGTGGTCAACACACCAAAAACATGCTTGAGCTAATCAAAATATTTCAGGTTCCATTAAACCCACTAATATTTTACACAGGATCAGACATTTCCGTGGTTGAAGTCAATCCAGAATGCTTATAGTATTTAAATACTAAATCTGTTTCAAAAATTGTCTTCACAGCCTTGCATGTTGATCATTTCTGAAACAACTTATAAGCAAAAAAATGTATAAACTTCCCAAGTAAAGAGAGTTGAAATTAAAATACAAAATTTTAACCTTCCCAAAGATATTATTTAGAAATATACTCATTTTCCTCCAATAAAATGACATTTTTAACAAATGCACACTTTAAAGAAATAGTAGATGGTACATTTCAATAAAATAGATTTTATATTTTTTACAGATTTGGGCAAAAGTCAACAAAATTAAAAAACTATAAGAAAATATATACATTTCTACCAATAGGAAGTCACAAGCGAATGCAATTTTTTTGATAGACCATGCACAAATACTTTTTAGCAGGTAAGCCATTTGCATTTTAATCAGCCAGTATTTACACATTTACCTGACTCGATGGTTTTGGGAAAAGTTAAAAGCTTCTTAAATAGGTATTTTTTCCTGATGAAGAATTATTCTCTATCAGGTAAGCATGTGGTTAGCAATTGTAACACAATTGAATGCCAGCCTCCGTTTTCAGCTTAAATCCCTGTCCTGGATAAATGCCAGATTCTTAATAGCTGTTCTGTCCTCCTGCTTGGCTCATCATGGTTCACTCAGGGAAACTGCTGTTCCTCAGCTCTCATCTCAGATTCTGTGGGGTAGTATCTTCTCTAAACAGGGACATCATTTCTCTAGTCTTCACTAAGTCACACACTTCTAAAATGAAGTTGATATTCCATTCGCTTAGGAAGAAGACTGGAAGTTGACCTGCCTCACTGATCTTAATAACATTATTTATTTTGGGGGGTTTAGGGTTGTTTTTCCATTCAAAGTCTTCCAATACAAGGACAGCTTCTCTAATTATGCAAAGATTAATCTTAGCATTTACAAGACAAAACAAAAACACCCATAAAAAACACCACAAGCAAAAAAACCCAAAAAAACTATCTGCAAAACCACTAAAATACAGCATACTTCTTTTACTTAGGACTGACTTATCACACAACATTAGTACACACATGCAATGAAGCTGAATAAGTAATAGTATTTGCACACAGTTTTTTAAAAAGCCATGTAAGAGAGCTCAAAGAAAAGATATGTCTGTATCTGTATGATTTATCCTTATTATCCTACTTCAAGTAATTTAATAGCATTTTTTGCAGGATGTTTTGGCATGTTCTATTGACATTTGTTACATGCCTTGCATTCACCCCCAGCCAAGTATGTTAGCTTTTCCTCAGTTATGGGTATTCTGAATTTGGACCTTTATGCTCTAGTCCTGGATCTATAGTAGTTACCTTTTTCTTTTTTCCAGTTACTCCATGTATCATCTTCCTTTCCATTAAATACATTTTAAGATCTCCTACCTGAAATTTTAAAGAGCATTTCACCAAAACCCAATGAGGAAAAGCCTTATTCTAACCAATCTTACTGACCCTTACTTGTATTCCTGGCCAGGATCAATTGAGGCTAAAATAACAGAACGCTACTGAGTTTCACGGAGTCATGGAAGCATTATTGGGAAGAGACTTGTGGAGGTTACATAGTCCAAGGTCTACCTCAGAGCATGACTAGTTGCCCAAGTTGACATTATGTATCCAAATTTATTATATAGAAAGATAAAATTAAAACAAAAGTTTAGAACATCTTCAAAGATGTGTCTAAATACTGATAATAAGTAATAACATATAATAAGAACAAAATTATTTCCTCACACGTAAAATTTCTTTTAAGAGCAAAATATTCTTTTAAGTTTTCTGAAAACAAAAGTGATCCTGAGAATACACCATTGCTCATTTAGGTATTATTAAAGGAAAATCTCAATTACTCAATTTAAAAATGCTAACTGTAATAGAGAGTTACATTTCACAATGTAGAATTTCTATCAAAGGATAAATGTTTTGAAAGTAGAGTTCAAAACAAATGTTTTGAAAGAAATGGGTTTCTATGGTAAAATTTTATATAATCAGTTCTTACAGAAATAGCAGAAACATTCTTGATGAGGAATTCTTCATTTTCTATTTTTACTTCTCTAACAGATTTTCTCTGTCATTAATTACTAGTAGGATGGAATTTGTAGATAATGACAATCTGTCTCAAAACTGGAAACTCCACATTTAATGACAAGCTATCTTAGTGCATGGATTGCTCCTTTTTTAAAATTTTTTTCAATTTTTTTTCCATAGGATTCTATGTAGATAGTAGAAAAGTTAGAATATCTGGCCCCTTTCCTCCCATCAGAGATAGCTTAGAGTGTTTTATTAAAATATGTTATGGTCGTACCAGATAAGTTCTTCCTACAACTTACTTAAGAATTTATCAGCAATGTTACCAGAAGTAGATGTTAGCTACTGAGTTAATTAGTTAATTCCTACTAATTGCCATAAGTTTGAAATCCAGTTGTCAGTTAGGAATATGCTGCCACAGTTCCCTGCTATAGAGGAACCCAAACTAGAAAGAATCAAATCTTAAATATGATAATGCTGACATTGGTTCAGTCGGCCAAATATTTAGATAGACCATTGTTTCAGTAAAATTATGTTTTTAGTGAATTTTTGCAGTTCCATTCTTATACCATATACTGTAGAGAAAAAGAAAGGTTTACATTTTTTGGTAATAGAACTGTAAATTTATTTTCCTTTTTTTTTTTTTTTGTTTACCACAACCTAAGAACACATGAATATATATATACATGAATATTTGCACAATTGTATGCTTTTTTTGAAAACTTCTTTTATTTTATCCCAAACATAATTAACTGCTGATGTTCACAATAAGACATGCGAAAAAGGGTTGCTTATTCAGGAACCCTCTCCCTTGTGCTGTGTGTGTGTGTGGGGGGGGGGTGATAACATAAAGTCCAAGATTTAATTGTCTCACATCTTTGTGTTGTTGGTTTTTCTAGCTGTAGTCTCTTTTCCTGTATTCGATTTGCCTTCACTGTGCTGCAGTTCTTGAGGATATAAAGTTTATTGACCATATGATAGACCATTATTTTATTGTGAGCTGTTTTCCTTTTTTTGTGAAAGGCTGTTAAAAGTTTATATGTTCTTTATTATTCTTTGTATCTTTAAGAAGCTCAGAGAAGTATTCATATTTTCAACATAGGTGAGGCAAGATTCGTCAGCGTAAATAATTTATTTTATAGATCATCAGTTGTAGCTGAAGAAAGCCTGGCCACTTTCTGATTCATAAAACCTTCACTGTGCTACTGATCCAAAAGAGTATCAGTAACTCTCATAAAAGGTTTGTTTTTTGTCTCCCTGAAAACAACACTTAATTATGTAGCCCATCACTGGTACTCCACTATAATCTAAACACTAATTAAAAGGCTGAAAATTCAAACCTTTGTGCTAGGCTTTTAAGGTTATAAAGGTGTAAACAAAAGCCAGTTTGACTCTCCCTGGCCCCTTCCCAGGGCAGGAAGGATGAAGATGAGCACAGTTAATTCTTTGAGCATCTATGGCAGGTTAGATGCAGGACAGGCATCACTGAGTGAAATTCTGTGGTAGAGACTCAGGCCGTGCTGCTTTCCATAGGAATTCAGATCATCATAAGGTGCAAAAGCTGCTGCAAACTGTGTGGTGGAGACTGGTACCCTCCCCAGAATGAGAAGGAGGAGGAACTTTTCCAGCTGTCCCTTCCCTCCCTCTTATGGCACACAGCCCACACACTCATTTCTAATTTTCAGTCTCAGATCCTGGAGGCAGTATAAATTTACAGTTATCGAATAGCATTTAAAGATAGTCAATATTTTACTGAGAAAACGTTTAACTGCTTTTCTCCCACGGCTGGCAAACAGTGACCTTTCCATTTTAAACTCAAATGATGCGCAAAGAAGTGACTGCACAAGTGGGAACACTGTCAAGAACTTCAAGCTAATTCAGAGCTCAGTGTCTGAACTATTCAGTATCCACGAGCTGAGCACAGTCTTGATATGGCAGGGTGCAAATTTCTAAAATACAACAAATAGTGGATGCTGGATAGAGGTAGCAGAGCGTGATAAGAATGCATTTGTTTTTCTTGTAATTGGAAGTTTGCAAAAAAAAAGAAAAGGTATTTTCAGTATAACTACAAAGATTTCAGAAGGAAAGAAAAGATGTTTAAGGCTTTTCTTCTTGCTTAGGAAAGGGAAGAATTTAGTCTTTTCAGTCTGAACTGCAGTTTTGCATTAGAAAGAATCCGAGCACCTTGTGCATGCATACTGAAAAGTCTTAAAAGTATTCATTGCAGAAAAGTAGGATGTCTTACTGCCCCCATCTTGCTGTCAAATGACTTGGTTTACATACTGATTTCCTATTCAGGGATATGCCTCAGTGACCTGTCTTTTGGCTAATTAAGGTTTGAAAATTCAACTTTCTAATCTATGTCTTAAATCCATAAATGATAGGTGAGAAAATTTATGCTCCTGTGAATATCTCTGTACCTCAGAATGAGACCTATGCATTAACCTTTAAAGACTTCTATAGTTATGAATCAGAGTGCTTTAAACACTTATGAGTGATCTCTTCTAACTTCATTAATGACTCTACTAATTATATAGTTAATCATGTCATAGTGAAAGTTGAAAAAATAGTTAACAACCATGGCTCCTCTTTTCATGATGTCATTACTCTTTCTAGTTTCACTGTAAAGACACAAAAGAATTAAAAAAATCAATTATATACAAGTTTATTTTGGACTTCATAAAGGAAAACAATTGTTTTTATGGCAAGAAAAGACCCAGATACTCTGTTTCAGGATTTCAGTCCATAATACTGAGATTTGTGCCTGTTCAAAACCTCTTTCATAGATTTATTTCCAGGGTATTGTATCAAAAACTGGGGCAAAGCCGCCGTCATCTTGGGAGAACTATAATACAGATGAAGAAATGGCATGGAATTAAGTATAGCACAAATCGGTTGGACAAGGAACCCCAGTCCCAGCACAGAGGGATTATAGAGCAGACAAGATGCTCTTTCTTCTCATACTGCTTTCTCTATTTTTAACTAGCAGAACATAAAACAGAAGGCATGAAGAGATGCATTTGTACCTCAGTCTCGCAACAGGTGGTATGCAAGCAACAAAGGACACTTGCCACACTTTCCGGACCAGATCGTGGTTGAGAAGACTCATGAAAACAAAGAGGGGAAAAGATCCCACATATGAACTCACATTAAGAGCCCGATCTTCAGCACCTGTGATATAAATCATTGAGCACACCCTACGTCTTTCCTCATGCCTACATGAAGAGAACATGGAGGCTACAAGTTGCAAGGTTGCCCAAAGAGTAGCTACATTGCTACCACGGTCCTCTCTTTTCTCAAAGGAATAATCAGTGACGTATCAGCTTTAAAAATGCATCTTTTCAGACAACAAAAAAGTGTTTATGGCAAGTATCAAAAATGCACAAATAACATGCTGTTTCTGCTTAGGCTTTATCCTGAATATGGATTTATCTCAAGTATTTTCATTTGGTGTCCATGTTAGTTGCTTCTCTGAGTGGTGGCCGTTGAATCACAGCCTATATAAAAGAATGAGGAAGCCTCTTCATTTGGTAGCAATTCAAGCTCCAAGTTCTAGAGGGAAAATAATAATCTGGTTAGATAACAGAACCATAGAATATCTCAAATTGGAAGGGACCCATAAGGATCATCTCCTGGCTGCTACAGGACTACCAAAAACTAAGCCAAATGATAAGAATATAATTCAGAAACTCCTTGAACTCTGACAGGCTTGGTGTCACATTCACTTTCCTGGGAATCTGTTCCAGTGACCAACTACCATCTCAGTGAAGAACCTTTTCCTAATGTTCAATCTGAATTTCAGCTGATGCAGCTAATGTCCTCTCATGGGTCATCTGAGAGAGGAGATCAACATCTCCCATTCTGTTGCCCTTCCTGAGGAAGTTGTAACTGTGATAAAGTCACCCCTCAACCTTCTCTTCTACAAGCAGAACAAGCAAAGAGATCCCCGTCGCTCCTCACAAGTTTTGTGCTTGAGGCCTTTCACCATGTTGGTCACGCTTGTCTGGGCACACTTGAATTCAATATCGTCTTAAATAGAGGTGCCCAAAACTGCACATAGTACTTAAGGTGTGAACACAACAGTACAGCATAGAGCGGGACAATCACCTCCCTCAATCATCTGCTGATGATGTGCTTGATTTTGGCTGCCAGGGCACACTGTTGAATCCCATTCAATTTGCTATTGTAGTGGGTTTCTGTGGCTGGGTTTTGGTAGCGGGGGGGCCTACAGGGGTGGCTTCTGTTAGAAGCTGCTAGAAGCTTCCCCTGTCCAGTGGAGCCAATGCCAGCTGGCTCCAGGATGGACTTCCTGCTGCTGGCCAAGGCCAAGCCAATCAGGAGTAATAGTAATGCCTCTATGATAACATATTTAAGAACAGAAGGTTGTGGTGCGGGAAGAATTCCAGCCAGGGAAGAGCAGAGTGAGAACATGGGAACAACAATGTAGACACCAAGGTCAGTGCAGAAGGAGGGACGGGAGGTGCTCCAGGCACCAGAGCTGAGGCTCCTGCAGCCCATGGTGAAGACTGTGGTGGAGCAGCTGTGCCCCTGCAGCCCATGGAGGACCATCAGGGTGTAGAGACCCATCTGCAGCCCGTGGAGGAACCCATGCTGGAGCAGGTGGATGCATGAAGGAGGCTGTAACACCATGGGAGGCCCAAGATGGAGCAGGGTCCTACCAGAGACCTGCAGCCTGTGCAGAGGGAAGCCCACACTGGAGCAGATTTTTCCCGGCTAGGACTTGTGGTCCCTGTGGGGTACAGCTCATTCATGAAGGACTGCACCCCATGGAGGAGTGACCCGTGGGACAGCAGTTTGTGAAGAACTGTTGCCCAACGGTTGGATCATGCCAGAGAGGTCCATCAAGGACTGTCTCCTGTGGGAAGGACCCCACGGGAGCAGGGGAAGGACTCCTCTCCCTGAGCAGTAGCAGAAAGAACAACTGACCGTAACCCCCATTCCCCATCCACCTGCAGAGCTGTGGGGGAGGCGGGAGAACATGGAAGGAAGGAGGGGTGGGGGGAAGGTGTTTTTAAGATTGTTTTATTTCTCACTCTTTGGCTCTTATCCTGTTAGTAATAAATTTAAGTAATATCCCCACCTTGAATCTGTTTCGCCCGTGAAGGTAATCAGTAACTGACCTCTCCCAGCTGATATCTCAACTCATAAATCCTTACCTGTTTGGTTTTTTCTCTCTGCTCTGTCTAGTTGCAGAGGAGAGTGGGAGAGTGGCTTTAGTGGGTACCTGGCATCAGGCTAGCATCAACTCAAACTCCCAGATCTCTTTCTTTGGAGTTACTCTTCAGCCTCTTGTCCCCTTTCATCTATATATATAAACAGAATTACCCTGTCCCAGGTGCAGAATCCAACACTTGCCCTTGTTAAATTTCTTATTTTCATGTTTTCCATTTATTTTTATTATTTTGTTTGGGTTTTTATTGATATTACATTAAAAATCAGGCCAGTTACAGGGAAGATGATCTTTCTTTTAACAAAACCTGAATTTGTTGTAGAAGGAATGGATCTTCAAGACAGGAAACATATATTCAGTTCACTATGAGCTGAAACCACTTGTTCAGCTAACACTCTGGAAATTCATTGCCTGGATAAATGTGTCTTATCTTGATCTACTTTCTCAGAAATTAGATACCCCAGTACAACTGGCCCTAAAGAGACAAAAAGGAAAAAATAAATGAAACTAATGATAGCAGGTTTAAAAGGTGATCTGATTACTTTTGGAAGTCTAGATGATACTTATCTGAAAATACTTCTGAAAATCTTATCAACTCCATCAATGTTTGCGGTGCATTTTATACACCACAACTTGAATTTCTGATCTTTAATAAATCAACTGCATCTGATGATAACTGAAACCAAAATGAGGGGGTTTTTGATTTATACTTTGTCTCAGTGAAATCAGTTGGTGCTGATATCTTTCAGATATGATTTATGTATTCCCATCTGCTGTAGGTGAAAAATAGCTTTCTTATTGGCTCACGGACTTTGGAATAATTCACTCAGAAGGAAGAGGTTCCTCTCACGTTCCTTGTGCATCCAAAACTACTTCTCATTTTGTTTGTACCCTGTAGAGAGCATGTGAACACTACTGAGTAAAAATCACATGTAACAACCAGTTATTCTTAATCATTCCTTTAGCTTAGAAAACACTTTATTTCTCTCAGAAATTTGAACTGTGCTTTTTGATATCTTAAAATGCTTAAAATGCAGAATGAATATTAAAAAAATGAAAAAAGTAACATATAAACTTTTACTGAGAACAAGCTTATAAACAAGGACTATCTCTAGTTTTCAATTCATCAGACTGTATATCTGAAATATAACTGGAATTAATCTTTACTTGATTGTGCTGGTATATAAAAGCATTACACAAAATAGAGTAAAAGCAAGGAAATTCAACTCTATGCTTTCAACATTCTTTTAAAAATCTAAACAAGCAGTTTAAAAATTGTAAAATCATAATGCCAGAGAAAAATTATCTTGATTTTACAGTTAAATTGTTGCTATATAATAACTTTATCCATTTTCGTGAAGCAGAGTCTGATTCTTTCCTTGTATTGTCTTTTCAATGCAGTCGTGGGTGGGAACATCCTGATGGAACATTTAAGCTTTGAGAAAAGGCTTGTCAAAATAGATACAAAGATATTTTCAGAGACAATTTAGAACAGCGAATACTTGAATTTCTCCCTATCTGAATCAAAACAAAGTAAGCAAAGTCTTCAGTGTTTATTGACATTATCAGTTCATCTAAAGTATGTTTATATGAATTACTTACTTTGAGTAGGTTATGCTCGATATAATGAAACGCATTTCTTCGGATTAAGAGAGGTTGATGCTATCTCAAAAGAAATAAATGATCCTGAAGGATAAGTTTGGATTTCTGTGCCTTCCAGATTGCCTGCAAGATGATAGTCCCCAGGCCTTATTATCAGCTCTGTCCATGGTGATGGGCAACCTGCAAGAATATCTTGTGGAAGCTCTTTGTTTTCCCATTCAAAAGAGAGGAAGATACCATGCCATTTGTAAAGCAGTCTGAGGCATGTGGATGAAGTTTCTGTTTACCATTAGTACTCCTACTCTTCGAGATGTTCCACTGTCTCTTTGCATGAATACTTAGATGAATAAACAAGCCAAATTACACTGCTATTTGAACACGCTATCTCCTCCTTTAATACTTTTATAAGAAAATTATTCAATATTGGTGATTACATGTGCAGTGTGCTGAGTTGTGAAAAATATTCCCAAGAATGCAAAGCTATGGTTCATAAAATTGCTTTGCCTCAGCTGAAAATACTCATAATTCAATAGACAGTGTACCAAACATAAATTATTTTGATAGAATATATTGTGTTGGGAAAGGAGACTATACCAAGCAAGGAATATTGATGTGTGTAAAATGAGACTGTCATTCTTTCTGACATAAATGTTATTTCTCTTGAGAACAAACCTCTATCAATATCCTTAATAGTTACAACTTCTAGCAAATAATCATGTCTGAACACAATAGGCAGAGATAAAAGACAACATTCTCCTTTGTTTCACAAGTTAAATGAAGATTCTAGCAGAGCTTTTGAACTGGACTCATTTTATTTTAATTCCTCAAAATTATTTTGGCTCTCTGCAGGTCAATTCTTAAATTTTATGTAGCTCCTATTTCTTTCAGTTGCAGCCATTCTTTCTTTTCTTTCAATGTTTCTTTTCTTAATATTTGGCATATTAACATGGGAAAAGAGGAGTTTTGAATGCCAAGTCCCCCCTGTCCTGAATATTGTTGTTTATAGAAATTCCTTGATAACTCTCATTTCACTCTTTCTAAATTCTACACAGCAATCCTTGGGATTTGCTTCTTTGTTCCCAGACTTTTTAATTCCTCTGCCTCTCCTTCTTCTCTTCTGCATGTACCATTCCATTTTTCTATTCTTCTTTATCTTTCACAAACCCTTTTTACTGCAGTGCAGTGAGACTGCTTTCAAAATTGAATAGTGATTCTTTTATCTCAAAGGTGGAGTCCCATAACGCCTACAGCTTCAGCGACCTGTAATGCTGTCCTGAGAGTAGCCAAAATGATGCTTTCGTTTCCCCCAGATAGCCATAGTCCCTCAAGGGAATGAAAGGCATCCTAGATATGCATCTTCAGCTGTCAGGAAAGGCCATGGGAAATAGTACAGCTATGGGCACCAAAAAGCCCTTTTGATCATGAAAAGTATGTTATGCCTGATTATGCAGACCCTAGAACATATTGTGTTGCTGAGAGGAGTCTCAGCAGTCCCATCAAAGGAAAGGATCAAAGGAGGATAAGTAGACTGATAGTTTAGGTAAGGGGTGATCAAACAGGGGAAGCTTACTTGTGAGTAAAAATTGGGGATTATGTTGTCAAGCCTGCTTTCACTAAATACCATGGAATATATTTAGCTGCCTCCCTCTGGGGCAACTGGGAGAATGTAAAGTGTTTTCCAAAATTCCATCTTAGATGAGAGAAAATGTTACACCTTGCAAATTATTATTTTCATTCTCTGTCATGGAGGATTCCCCAGAGGCACTGCAGCTTTAAGTGGCAACTTGTATGAATGAGCGCTGCTGCAAGGATTGTAAGAAGCATCAAAACCCATTTGAACCATTGAGTTACCTGGCAATTACAAGAGACATTTATAAAACAGTACAACATTTGAACATTGATTCGGTGTTAAAATATTCCCTTTGTTCATACACTTCCTTTTTTTTTCCAAAAGAAAGTGAAAACTAAAAGCAAAAGAAGCATCCTCTTTCTTTTAACGAGAGTAAATTGTATTAAGGCAGCAGTTAGCAGTTACTATTATAAACACATGCAGTTCTTGGTGAGACAGACTCTCAGAGATGCATGAAAACCTTTAAGTGGAGGCTTTCTCGAGCTTCTCCATTTACATTCAAGATCCAAAAATGAAAGAATGAATTCTGAAATTAATGATCAAATAAGGATGTGACATACTGAATTTGTTGGATATCCTTTTTAATCATTGTAAACAAACAAAATTTCTCAGAGGCATGCTGGTATCACTGTGTCAGAAAAATTCGGATGAATTTGAGAATTTCTGCTCCACAGAAGCCTTGATAATTTCAGGTAAATTCCAGGTATATTTGAAAACATGTTTTTACCTTATACACCTGTAATACTTTGTTTCTGAGACATAAACTCTCAGCTCAGGTATTGCAAATATCTATTTCCATATCAACTAAATTAGTTGCAGTTTATAGCTTATTATAATAATGACACTGATCAATCTTTCTGCAAAATAACTAGAAAAATGTATTTGTTAGAGGAAAAGTCATCATTGTCCATCCAGGTTAGGTAAACAACCCATCAGTCCTGAAAAATCTGATAACAGAGAGGATTGGAACATGCACTTAAGTCTAAGTAAATCTGTGGCATAAGGAATAATCCATTCGCTTCCTGCCATCAGAAAACTTTCCTCTGGCTTTGCATGTTACATTAAATATTGAAACCTTCTACTGAGCAGTGGAAATATTGGGAGCCCTCTGTCTGAGTCTGCTTGAAGAAACATTATTGATATAGAGTATGCAGCACATTTTCTTTGTTTAATTTATGGGTTTGATTTTCTCATACACTGTTTTTTGTGCAGAGGGGAAGAGGTCAAACTGCATTGTCAGCTGTCTCTTAAGCTGTAGCTTTAGGTTTAAAGAGGCATAAAACAGTTCTGAAAAGGTCATTCTGACCAAGGAATCAATTCAAGTTAGAGAGATTGCAGAAAACTTCAAGACATGAAACTTTACAGAAAATTTATGCAAGGGTATGAAATTCTAGCAATCAGTAATTATTTTGCCCTTGTGTCAACTTTTATCCACTTCCTTTCAGAGAAATCTGGAAAAAATGGTCAGTCAGCAAAGAAATATCCCTACTTGACAGTTCCAGAAGAAATCATGGATTGTTTTTCAGTGTAAATTTAAGATGAAAAAAAGTCAGGTGCTCATTTTGTAGAATATTTTGAAATGTTCTGGATTTTGTTGTGCTTCGGAAAAAGGCAAACTTGTTTTACTTTCTTTACAGCAGAACTGATGCCTTTGTTGCTTGTAAAGTTTTCTCATGTGAGAAGTTGTGTCACCTAGCTGATTGTAATGCAGGACTTCTGGTCACATAACAAAAGCAAGTACTTATAATATTGCATGTAACATTTTTACCGCTCAGATTTCCTGTGCCATTACAAAGATGAATTTGATTACACAGCTTGATTTTTACAGAGACTTGGTAAACTGATAGAAAGGTTTGTACACAAGATTTTATCCATATTTAGCTTCAGGCTGTGTCTCATGCACTATCGTGCCACACAAAATCAGATTTAACTTAAGAAGTAAAAGAATAGGATCCTTCTTCACTACTTTTGTTTTTTAAAAAGAAGAAGTCAAGTAAATGTTGAGAAAGAAAGGCAGTAGATTTTGTTGATTCCTCATGGCACTCTTCCAAAATAAGAAATACACTTTTAGGATAAAAACACAACATTTAGATGAAGGTTTATAATGCATCTAACTTTTGGCTGAATTAAGACCAAAGATTTTTTGCTCTATGAAACACAGATATGAAATTTTGAATGGGGAATAAGGTGTCCAAAATATTCCCGACTGATGTCTACAGGGTTCAGACAAGAGGACTTGATTCAAGCCCAGAGACACTACCTTAAAGTATTTATTCAACATTTTCACAAGCACCATTTTGTGTGAAGTCAAGAAAAGCATTAAGAACTTTATTAAGAAAGGCACGTGTTACATGTTTAAAGCTCATCTTCGAAAATATATTAATATTCAAACCAGAATTAATTTATTCGAAGTTTGAAAAAAACTTAAGAATAGAAATTTGTTGAAGTTTAGGGTTACTACAAATATTTGTAAAAAAATGAACCTAAAAAAATGGCATGGGTTGCTCAGTTGATTGAGTTATGGAAAAAAAACAAATTGGAATTTTAGCAATGTATTAAGACAAATGTATAAATGTAAAGACATTCTGAAGTCCATTGTTTACTTAACATGGTCTATCAGGTAGATATATAATTAGGGATTTCTTAGAGAATTGTGTTTTTTAGTTGTACCTAGTACAGCATAACTGTCAAATAATTTAATGAGTACGTAGAGATTCTTAAATCACAGATTGCATGGTTACCATGTATATATATTAAATCCATATGCTCAAAATGATCAGGGTTATACTGAAATCCTCATCTAGACAGGATGCTACTTCTCTCAGCAGCAGCAGTGCTTATTAGCTATTCCTTTTGCCATTAATTGGAATTGCCAAACTGAATGTCCTTGACCTTTAAAGGGTAAAAGTAGGGACATTTTAGTAAAAAGCAACTCTTTTTAAATGAAAGAAGACACTCCAAATAAAGGGCACATAAAATCAGCAGTAACTTTTGAAACTTGGGTAGTGACTTTTCACAGATATTAGCAAGACTTTATTCCATAGTGAAGTCACGTAAACTGTGCCTGAAAAGTTACATAACGGTGCTTAACTTACTTAAAAAAAAACCTATATGGGAAGAAATAAAGTGTCAGAAACATGTAACCAATCAATTTTTAAATCCCTTTTCTCCCTGTTGGTGTGTTCATCTTGGTGATTAGTTTACACAAACTTTCTTTGAATTCAGAGCTGACAGCAGATGTGCTTGGCCAGGGTGATTGCTGATATAAAAAGATTTATTCTTATCTTCTCAAGCTGGCCACAGTTCTCTCTTGAAATATAATCTCTGCCTTGAGAAAAGGCAGTCTTGAGGAAAGCAGTGTCTCCTCCCCAAAAACTGTGCACCAGCCTCACCTTCCTCCTGTGGCTTTGTTACCATGTGTTTGCATCTGAAACTATTCAGATATCTTAATCTGATGTGAGAGATTGCA
This sequence comes from Pseudopipra pipra, assembly GCF_036250125.1. Taxonomy (NCBI): domain Eukaryota; kingdom Metazoa; phylum Chordata; class Aves; order Passeriformes; family Pipridae; genus Pseudopipra; species Pseudopipra pipra. Next base: position 50,989,342 of record NC_087549.1, read on the forward strand.
CTGTGGATTGCACTGGAAAACATCACATGACCTCTGAGAGTGCATTAAGTATTCTGATATTTCACTCAATTCTCACTGGTAGGTACTGCCTGGACTGTTTCTCATTGATTTTTTGACATATTTAAGAGTAGGAGTTACTTCATTTTCTCAGAACTGATTAGAATTATACTCTGTGTCGTACACAGCATTTCCATGACACAAAAATTTTAATTTACCAAGAAAGGTTTATTTTTTTTCTAGCAATGCCAGTGCTGATACCCATGTTCAAGAAGCAGTCAGATTTTCCTTCGTTATTGTCTCTCTGTGCGCCAGACAATGCATTAGTATAAAGCACCTTTGAGCCATGTTGTGCCATCAACCTTTTGAAGCACTTTGAAAGTGCATTGAAATCAACAGGGAGTCCTATTTAATAGGCAATTGTACTGCCTTGGGATGTTTGCTAAAGCCATACTGTCTTCTGGAATGAGAAAAGCAAGAGAAAAGAAATTGGCACATAATTAGAAAATATAGTTCTTTCTGTACAGTTTGTTCAAACTAAAGCAGTTCTGTTGCTCTGGATGGAGTTTTGTTGGGTAAGCACAGAGGAATAATCAGGAAAAAAAGGGGACCTTGGATGACACTGCTCATAGCACATGAGCAGCTTCAAAAAATGCTGTTTTCTTTTTAATCAGAAAGTGAAGGGCTGGCAGCTGGCTGCCCTGGGCTATAATTTAGCAGAGCGCTCCAGCATGTAAGCAAATGGGACTTCAGTAGGTCCTCAAGGTGCTGATTCAGCAAAACCTGCCCCTTCCCCTCAGCAAAGCTCCGCCTCTCCGCTGGAGATGGAGAGTTCCTGCAGTGCCAGCATTCCTCGTGCTCTCCAGTTTACTTTCCCTCAGGAAATGAAAGGTAGGCTCTTCTTTTACAGACTAGTAGTGGAAGTGGACAAAAAGGCAGGACAGAAAGAGATTTAAGCCTCTTGCCAAGTTCATACAAAGCAACATTGAATAGTGAGCTCGTTGAGATGCCAGGCAGTAGCAGAAATGCTACACCACTTTCTCTCCCCCACTTTAACCTGAACAGGGGCTTGGTTGTTCCTGTCCTTAAGTCTCCAGCCAAGCAGGGGAGACAGAAGGATTTGCCAAAAAACTTGGTGTTGACCAGAATATTCTCTGTGTTACTGAGGAGAGAAGCACCGTGAAATTATGGTTCCTTATGTGCCACTGAAGAGAAAGCTTCTCAGAGCCTTCTGCAATTGTGAGCAAAGACTTGGTATTTTGTACACAGAGGAAGATGCTGGTAGGATTTTCCTGCACTGGAAGACAGATACAAAGAGAAAAGGCTTTTTTAAGTGCTCTGGAAGGATCAAAGTAGTCTTTAACAATAAATATGTAATTTGAACATCTGACTAGGGAACCTTGTGTGGTATGAAACAGCCCAAAAGAAATCTTTATATAAAAGTACTATATTGGATTTATAAAACATATGGAAAGTAAAAGCTTCTAACATGGCTAGGGAAACTGCATCAGTTCAAAAGTGCTTTTGAACCTAGGTTTAGAAATTGAGGAGCTGAGACCACTGAGTTTAGGGACTTTACTTAGAAAGAAACATGCCTCTAGTATTGCAAATCTAGGTGTCAGAAGTCAGTACAGTTCACAGTGCTGAGTTAGGCGCTTCGTTCTCTACGTACTAAATGGGAATTGTGCATGAGACTGGGCTGCAGAACACCCCTCTGGAGACAGCTAAGGTGGACAAGGTGTTAGGATTGAAACTGTCCATGGGTGAGCAGAAGCTTTGGAGTTCAATGCAAGCTTGCAACAATTTAGTGAGGAAATCTCATCAGCATTGGAGAACAAAATCTGCAGTTCGCTCTCTGCATCCTTTCAGTTGAACACAGACAGCCCTGCAGAGCCCAGGGCCAGGAAAGCAAGCAAGGTGACTCCTTTCCCCTTCTCTTTATAGCAGGATGGATGTGATCCAGCTAATCAGCTTTCTACTTAATATCTACCTACTGTGCATAGGTTTGTCCTGTTCTGCCCATGAATCAGGACCATTATCCAGTAACACGGTGACCCTAAGGTTACTGATATTTAAATTATAGGACTAAAGAATGACTTTGAAAAGAGCATATTAAGTTTTGAGGCTGTTTGCACTGTATGAATACTGTTCTGAGGAATTTGCTTACCAGAATTAGAATCTAACAGGATGTGATGTGCTATAAATGTATTTTAACATCTCAATATTATTTGCAGACCAGGTTAACAAATTCCTTTGATTAGATTGTTGCTTTTATTATCTAAAATGCCTTCTAGACCCCGAGTATTCAATATTTCTGAAAATTCATTCTATCTTTCATTCTGATTTTTCATATTACGATGCCAAAAGATTATTAGAATACCAAATGGAAATGAAATATGACCCCTTATAGAGGTGTTTGTAATATAACCAGCAATGTACATCACAAGCTTGAGGAATGAATAAGCACAGAGATACTGAAGCATATTTTATACCAGTTTCCACACAGTATGCCTTTCTTTTAATTCTAACATGTTGATATTTTGATAATGTTGTAATGGACAGCAAACCCAGATTTGCCATGATGTTCACATTAAAGATAAGACTCAATTATTTACTCACCGAAAATGAGAAAAGCACAGTACAAAACAGGATAAAATACTACTTCTCAAAAGCCTTGGCTGTCAAAATTAATTATTTTTTTTATAATATGCAAAGATAAAAATTGTCAATCAAGCAATAACATATTTGGGGCATTTAAAATAGTAATGATCTCATGCGTGTTAAATTACTTGTAAGAAATGAAAGTTCGTTTGTCCTTATAAAAGGAATTGCAAACAGCACATCTTAGAGTAAAGGCCAAAATTTTAATCTCCATCCCACAGTTAAGCTTATTTATAGGAGTAATTAATGCCAGATCTATCAGGCACTTACCTAAATGTCAGTCGCTCTATGACTTCCATTGCAAAATACGTTTATTTGGTCCTACAGTATGATATCTACATATAATATTTCAAAGTCCTAAAATGTTGTTAATATTAATTCTTTGTATATTAGTCCTACTTTGAAGAAAAATAGCAGTCTTAATAATAACTAGGGAAAGAAAAGAAAAAAACTACGAACCTAACAAATCATCCTCTATAGCACTATGTTCCTGTCCTGCCACCAGAAGGAATATGGCCAAGGAAGAGCCTTGGTCAACACTGTCTCCTCTGGGTTTTATCTCTTGGTAACTACAACAGGCATTTAATTTAAGTCAGTAATTGAAGAGTTTCTCGTCCAGAATCTGGACCAGAAATCACTAATTGACAGTGTTTGGTTGCTCCCTCCACCTGCATTGTCTTACATTTTACCTAGTTAAAGAACTTGTGAACTAAGACAGTGTCTCCTAGCAACCTAGAGATGTGATATGGAGAAGAACGAAGAATTTGTCAAAAAAAGTCAAGAGGATTTAGAGATAAAAGTCAAGACTGAGCCAAATATTAAGATGTCCGGGTTTTAATTTTTACCTGTGGAAGACCTTTTTCTTTGGGAAATCCTCTGTTATAAAAATCTTCCATGGCCATTCATGCTTATAATTGTACACTGATATATAGAAATATAGTCTGCTTTTCAAAGTTTATGTTCTTTCAGTAGTTCTTCAATTTCACCTTGCAAAAAACTATGCTATCAAGGAACCTCATCATTAGGTTGCAATCTTGTTGGAAGTTTAGTTGAAGAACTCTAATTCTTAGACAGTTGAGAATGATTGTTTCTGATCAATTTTATTCCTCTCCACTGAAGTGCTGCACAGTCATTAACTGAATATGAAACTCTTCTGTGGAATGTGATTACTTTTGTTTCGTGAACAGGAGAACAAATGAGAAAGAGGCACTAGGAATAGGAATAATTTTGCCTGGTGTGTAGTTTAAGGTGGTCTTCTTAAAGTCTCTCCCATGAATGCTGAAAACATTGTTGATAAGCCAGAGATGTTTTCATTATTGCTGAGCAGGGCTTACACAGAGTAAAGGCCTTTTCTGCTTCTCACCCCACCCCACTGGTAAGGGGGCTGGTTGTGCACAAGGAGCTGGGAGAGGACCCAGCTGACTCCAGCAGACCAAAGGGACATTCCAGACCATATACCATTAGGCTCAGTATGTAGACCTGGGGGAAGAAGAGGGAAGGGCAGATGTTCGGAATGATGCTGTTGGTCTTCCCAAGTCATCATTATGTATGACAGAGCCCTGCTTTCCTGGAGGTGACTGAACACCTGCTTGCCTGTGGGAAGAGGTGAATGAATTGCTTTGCTTTGCTTGCATGCACAGCTTTTGCTTTACCTATTAAATTGTCTTTATTCAAACTCATGACTTTTCAACTGTTCTCACTTTATCCTCTCCCCTATCCTGAGGATGCGTGTGTGTGTGTGTGTGTGTGTGAAAATTGTCTGTGCTAGTAGCCAGTGAGAAAAGGAGAGCCTTTCATTCACCACACAAAGAGAAAAATCTCTAAAGAGCAGACAAGACTCACGGTTAGGGCAGTTTTTCTACCTTCCCTGAGAAAGAAATACATAAAATTGAGATCCACGCATTAAGTGCTTATTCAGTATAATTAGGCAGCTCTTTTGGGTGATTGTTTTTCAGTTCATAACTCATGAAGTACATTATCTGTTAGGATTGGAAGTTGGTTAGACTGTAACATTATAACTTTATGATCAGGTATTTAAATGACAGGGTTTTGTTTAGTTCCATGACTGGATGATTGAATTTTTATGATCAGGAGCAGAACGCCATTAAATTGACTCTTTAATAAGAAGGGTGAGTGTAGCTTGCAAAGAAGAAAAATGAAAGACACAGGCAGGCAACAGGATGTTGTTATAATTACTAGGAAAAATATATAATTTTAATGCAATCTGGGTAAAGCCAGATTAAAATCTTCTCCATAGTCACAGACAGCTGAAGGACTGCAGTTGACAGGCAGCATTCATGTTCCCTGTAAAGCTGTGGACTAGATGTTCCTATGTGGGCTGTCTTAGAATCACCAACGTTACGTTACAATGAGTAAAATATACCAGTCCTACTAAAGAAGGCAGTTGTTTTTCTTCAGTGAACTGCATTAATGTGGTTAATAATCTCTTGGATCTAGAAGAACACTTTTCTCGGGATATATTCCCCATTCAACGCATTTTCTTACAATGTCTCAAAGATATTTTCGGTTTTTCCACATGCAAGGGATGCACACCATCCTCTCCACTAATGATCACACACAGATCTTGCTACAGTGCAAAGTGCAAAGCTCAGTCCCAGTGATGAGCTGCTTTCTCATTCAGTCAGTCAGTTGCTGCAGAAGGGTTCTTGCTGATGTGTTAAATTACCTGTTCAGTGCATTCTTTGCCCTGAATGCCTTTCAGCACAGTCACGAGCACACGTGTACATTTTCCTCCCATTGAGCTGTAAAGAACATCTGGGATGCCTGTGTAAATTCTTAAATGTGAATATATTGTAACAAATCTTTAGGAATCTTTGACACTCAGGTGTGCTCCTTAGTTTTGCCCTGCACACCAGAGTCTTGCTGGTTATCTCTGGTTATCAAAAATTGGTTTATCTCTCTTTTGGACTCTTTGCTGAGAGCTCTTAACTTGGCATGAACATCTTCTGTGGGGCCATGTTTGGAAGAAATGATGATTGGTTTTGAAGAAATAAAAATTTTCCTTAAAAAGCGTTTTTCAGGAATCAAGTTGTTCATCACCCAACTGTCCACAACTGTAAGGGTTCAAACATGGTTAAACCAAGATCAGTACATAATTTTCATGATGTAAATTTTTTTTAGTGTTTCTTTCAATATTGATCACATGGCAGAATAATGAAAATGCAAGTATGTTCAAGAACTTATAGTCCTCAAAAAATGAAAAATACCATTTCTGTTCTGCAGTCCTTTGAGTCTCTTGAGCTGCTATCCCTGTGTACATATTCTAGGCAGTCTAAAGCACCCCTTGCGAATCATCAGTGCCTGGCAAGGTTATGGAGCAGATCATCCTGGGTGCAATCACACAGCACCTATAGGATGGACAAGGGATCAGACCCAGACAGCATGGGTTTAGGAAGGGCAGGTCCTGTCTGACCAATCTGATCTCCTTCTACGATCAGGTGAGACCCGCCTGGTGGATGAGGGAAAGGCTGTGGATGTGGTCTATCTGGACTTCAGCAAAGCCTTTGACACCGCCTCCCACAGCATACTCCTGAAAAAACTGGCAGCCCACGGCTTGGACAGGGGCACTCTGTGCTGGGTTAGGAACTGGCTGGAGGGCCGGGCCCAGAGCATGGTGATGAATGGTGCTGTGTCCAGTTGGTGGCCGGTCACTAGTGGTGTCCCCCAGGGATCAGTGTTGGGCCCAGTCCTATTTAACATCTTTATCGATGATTTAGATGAGGGGATTGAGTCCATCATCAGCAAATTTGCAGACGACGCCAAGTTGGGAGGGAGTGTCGACCTGTTGGAAGGCAGGAGGGCTCTGCAGAGGGACATGGATAGGCTGGAGAGTTGGGCTGGTTCCAACGGGATGAGGTTCAACAAGGCCAGGTGCCGGGTCCTGCACTTTGGCCACAACAACCCACTGCATCGCTACAGGCTGGGGACAGAGTGGCTGGAGAGCAGCCAGTCAGAAAGGGACCTGGGAGTTTGGATTGACAGGAGGCTGAAAATGAGCCAGCAGTGTGCCCAGGAAGGCCACTGGCATCCTGGCCTGTATCAGGAACAGTGTGGCCAGCAGGTCCAAGGAAGTGATTCTCCCCCTGTACTCAGCGCTGGTGAGGCCACACCTGGAGTACTGTGTCCAGTTCTGGGCCCTCAGTTCAGGAAGGATATTGAGGTGCTGGAGCACGTGCAGAGAAGGGCAACTAGGCTGGTGAAGGAACTTGAACACAAGTCCTATGAGGAGAGGCTGAGGGAGCTGAGGTTGTTTAGCCTTGAGAAGAGAAGGCTCAGGGGAGACCTCATCGCTCCCTACAACTACCTGAAAGGAGGTTGTAGCCAGGTGGGGGTTGGTCTCTTCTCCCAGGCAATCAGCAGCAGGACAAGAGGTCATGGCCTTAAGCTGCACCAGGGGAGGTTTAGGTTAGATATTAGAAAGAAATTCTTTACAGAGAGGGTGATCAGCCATTGGAATGGGCTGCCCAGGGAAGTGGTGGATTCTCCGTCCCTGGAGGTTTTTAAGATGAGGCTGGACGTGGCACTTAGTGCCATGGTCTAGCAACTGTGGTGGTAGTGGATCAAGGGTTGGACTTGATGATCTCAGAGGTCCTTTCCAACCCGTCTGATTCTATGATTCTATGATTCTATGATTCTATGATTATTTTATTCCTCTTTTTAAAGTGAGGTGAGGCAGAGAAAAAGAAAACAACGAAGTCTGAAGTCATGCAGATCTGTAAAACTTGTCAAAATAACATTGTCAATTACTTCTTAGAAGAACAGAGCAGAAGAACGGTGGTGGTTATTGGAATTCTATAACAGTGTACTTTTTTGAGAGTTATTGATTACTCCAGAGAATCAGAATCAAAAATGTGTTTGAATTGAAGCATTAGCTAAGTAATCCCAGATTGATTTTCTCTTTACTGAGAAGTCTTGTAAGTAAATTATAAAGGAAAATTTTAAATAGGAACAAACTATGGAAAGGGAAATATAGAGGGTCAGGTTTTAGTAGGAAGAAGTTGTCATTTCCCCTAGAAAGAAGAAAATTGCAGAGATAATCCAATAATAACAATTGCAAAGGAACTTTAAAAACAATAAAATCTTTATTAAATACTCAAAAGTGGAAATAGAGGGGAACTGATATTACTTGGAATTTACTATATGCAATACAGACAGAAATGTAACTAAATACAGGCAAAAATTCATGTCCGGAAAAGTAAGGATATTTTTGAAGGTATGTTAGGAATTAAGAAGTAAAATTATTCATAAATGATGAAAAAAACATACATGCTCAATAAATGTTTCTGCCCTTTATTTGAAACATAACAGAGTTGTGTGATTTGTTTTCAGAGGAAGAATATACATTTTCCATTTTTTTAGTACCCTGGAGAAGTGATTCACATCTATCCAGAGACAGATATCTTAAATATCAGCCAGTTTTGATAAATTGAATCCAATCAGTTTGAGATAATCTTTGCTCTTTGAATATATTACGGAAATTCAAAGAGAAGTAGAATAATTCCCTGAATTTGAAAAGAGCAAGGGCCTAAAGAACCGTTGGCTGACCCAAATGAAATTAAAGGGAAAAGGTTGGAGCTTGGTAGGAGCAGTAGCTGACAATAAAATCAAAATGTAACAGTACAGCAGAAGTCTTTCAACAAAAGTTTTTGAAGAAGTCCTATTTCCATTCTTTGAGGTTAGAAAATTGGTTAATAGCAACAACATTATAAACTTTAATAGGCTTGGTATCACCATGAGAACATTAGCACTCTAGAGAACTAATAAAATTCATGTTAAATGGATAATAACGAGATAAAAGTATTGCCACCGGGTATTTGTCTTGAAATAGAGATTCTAGGAGTATTAAGACCAACCTGACACTTTTTCATCAATGAAGGTGTCAGTAATAAACATTGCCCAAAAGGCAAGTGTAAATGCCACAAGGACTGATGGACGAGCAGTGTGATTCCTCACACAGAAGGCTCTGTATTACATGATAAGACAGACTCCATTCAAAAAAAATGGAGGTTTTAAACACAGAGAAATGTGAAAATCTATATCTAAGAGAAGCAGGTACCTGTAGAAGTGAAGATGATACACTTGTAAGGAAAGGAATGACTTGTAAATTATCCGAGTCCAAGGGAGAAAGCAGCCCAGTTACTGACAGAGGATGTGACAGAAGGGTTGAGTACAGCTCCTGGATGAATAGGCAAGGGACTAATGAGTAGAAGGACGGAGATAATGTTGTTTTTGGAGATGGCCACAGTCAGAGCATTAGTAGGATTTCCCTGTACAATTCTGATGTGCATATTTACCAAATGCTTTGAGGGAAAAATGTTGGGAAGAAATTTTGTAATTTGAAAGAGGTAAAGAAAAAAAGCTGGACTGAAAACTCAGACATAAGGTAACAGCTAGCATAAAAAATTGCTGAGTGTAGAGCACTAAATTGTTGCTTGTATAGTTTGATTTATAGAACTTGACAAAAATTCTCTGTGAAATGTAGCAAGGTGGATCTTAGCTTTGCAAACACATTTTCTACAACATAAAACAGTCAGTGTGTATTCCCCAGACTAAGAATGGAGAAAGGCTAACATTTTCTGTTATTTATTTTTAACTGCAGCATTATTAAAGAGAACTGAAACAGCTGCAGTGCTGATGTTAGAAATGCAGAATTCAGCACTTGTTGAAATCAACACAAACATTCCTACTTCTTACCTGTCTCCAGCTATTAGTGTGGTGCAGAGTTAACATGAGTTAACAATGGGTGAGGTTCATGTCCATAAGTAAAGCTTCTAGATGATATTATACTGCACATAACAGCTAATAATAATAATGAAATATAATCCCTGGAGTATTTCTTCGGAAAATTAGCTGTGATTAGCCTGCCTCCAGTATTTCAAATTTCTATTTAAATTCATCTAAAGGGAATGAGATGGTTATGAAACCAAGTTTATTCTTATTCTCACACCTAGTGAAAAATTTCTACAGTAAATGAACACATAGAATCAAATAATTCAGTATAATTGGACAGATTTTTTTTTAATACGATTCATAGGGGGGAAAAAAAAAAACAGCCCACGGAGAACTATTTCTCCAGTATTTTGTGGGGGTTTTGGTTTTTTTTTAATAACCTAATACATGTAGAATCTCTCCTACGGAGAGCACCCTTTCACCAGAGACAGTGATCTAATCTTTGTATTCCAGACACCTGAGTCTAAGAATCATTCACTGTAGAAACTGCTTTCCATAGTGCCTTTTTATAGCCTTTTTTAAGAGTTATGGATGACTTTGCTTCTAAGTGAAGGGGGGAAAAAAAGGAATAAGAGGTTTATATCTCATTACTGAACAGACTATTTTCTTAATTAGCCTTTTCTTAAGTTCTAGTGCACATCTCTAGTTTAGATGCATTCTTTTTTATCTGAGTGTTTAGATGCATTTAACTATATGGCTTGAACAGTGATTGTGTAATGAGCTATATGATTTAGGATATGTACTTAATAGCAGGCAGGTGGTTGAGGTAACCTATTATTACTGCAGAATTAGATTTCATTAATGTGTTCCCTGTCCTGTCTTTTTTTTTTTTCCCAAGAGAACAATGACTTGAGTAGCTGATTGAGTAACTGTTATCACAGATATTTTACATTTATCTAGTGGAACTGGGCTCAGATAATTCTTGGGGTATGTCCAATGGCATTTGGTGTAAATAATGAACCAAAGCATTATGCTGTAACATTTTGCAGAGTAATTACCCAAACTGAATAATTCAAAATAGGTCATTGTTAGATTTAAAATGTGAACGATAAACAGCCTGTGTAAAATTGCTTGGAGAAATATGGCTGCTATTGGCAAAGCATTCCTTAGTCTATAGTGGGTCTGATTATAGGATCATATGCAGCAGAGAGAGTTCTCAAACTGAAGTCCTTAAGTGCCTATCATCTGCAACAGTAGAAATTGCTGTGATTTTTTTTCCTGCTTTCATTCCTCTCTCTGCTTCAGCTCTATTGCTTTCAAAACCTCTGCCCCCCTATGTTGCCTGAAATCCCAGCTTCATATCTCTGTGTCCACCCACATAGGATTTTGTGTTCAGAAGGCTGTTGAATATCATATTACCTATAAAATTCGAAGTAGAATATTGTTCCCATGCTCTTCTGTTTCAAAAGAAAAAAGTAAATCTGGACTTACAGCGCAAAAAAAATAAATATGCAAAATATTTTCATATGTATTATACTAATTATTTTGCAACAGTATATGCTAATGAAATAAGCACATAAGTCTTTATTTATTCCACTACAGATGAAATGATTTGGTTATTCAGACACATGTGCTTATCTCCTCTGATTTTCCAGGAAACCATATTAAAAATGCTGGAAGCTAGAAGTGCTCCAGCTAGAAGCTAAAGCGTTGAAATTATGTGATCGCTAAAAGAATTTACACGTTAAGAAAGATTTAATGTTTTCTTTTCAGACCTAATGCGGGATGTTTCTATCATAGTGATTTTTCCTAGATCTTTATAATAAGCAGACTAATATAAAATTTGAAATAGTAGATAGGAGGGTATAATAATACTACAGATGGCATTAGTGTCAGGTATTAGCTCAAAAAGGATGAGAAATATCCAGTTTTGAACCAAAGTCGGTCTCGAAGTAAAAGAACACAGCTTAGATAGTCCTTTTACCACCTTTATCACACGTCAGCTAGAAGAGTTTGGGTAAGTAGATACCCGATATGCAGGACTGCTGTCCCACATCCAGCCTGCCACATATGCTATTATGTCGCCAGGCCCATCAGACATCTCATTAGCGGTCTGGTCTAACCATCACCATGGTAACAGGGAAAAAAACATTTCTCCGGCATTGCTGCCCAGCAGAGTTAGGTAACACACATCTTTGGTTCAGTGTGAGCACTGTGGCCGTCAGCACAAAACCTTCATCACTCCTCACAGATCCTGCTTCTCCCCCAGCAGCTGTGGGAGCAGCAACAGGTATTTCCTGTGACTAAAGGAAAAGCTTCTGATGACAACCCCTCCAACGAGCATAGATTTTGTAACTCAAGTTTTTGTGAGCATATCTATATGATAACCACAACTTTAATTTCTGTTTGCATTGACTGCAGCTCTGTGCACCTACTGCAGAGCTTGTACCTCTGCAGCTCCAGCCTGCCCAGACGCACTCAGGACACTGCTGTGCGGGGCAGAATGAGACGCCTTCCTGCCACACTGCCTCTTGGCAGTGCTGTCCTGGACCAGAGAGCATCCTCTTGAGCTAAACTCTCTTTAGTCCCTGGGCAGTGTTTTCTCTTCGCCTCTTACTGATGGTAACTGAGGACTGTAGCCAAAATATGTTCAATTTGCTGAGAGGGTTTTAACCTCCTTGTTCATATTTTGGACTCGCTACCGTACTATTTCTGAAGTATCTACATCAGCAACCCCATTGCATAGGTCTGGTGTGTGACTAATGCCAGAATATTCTTTGTGTTTACTGTAACTTACAAAAACATAAGCAGTTTTTAAAATTAGAGTTTTTAAACTGCATATATTCAATAAAACCATTGGAAGCAACTGAAAATTTTTACTAAAAATAACTCTTCCCTTTTTTACAACTGAAAGAAAGCCATTGTTTACCAATATTCTGCTGTCTTAATTATGTGTTGTCTTTAGCAGGGTAACTGCAAGTCTGCAATTAAATAATTACATCTGAAAATCTTCATCCCCTCCTCCAAACAAATGAACAACAAGAAAAAATGGAATTCCAGCTTCTAAAAAGATTTCTACATGAAAAAATCTGTTGGTATGGATGTACTTTTTATTGGGACTTCAACTGAAATTCAACATTGATAATTTATTTTTATAGTAAAACCAGACACCGATAGTGCAGATTTGCCTTTAAATATCTGCTGCTTGTTTCCAGCTTCACCTCTGCAGATGTGCACACACATGCATACGTATAAAAATTAGTACTTGTCATTAATGTAGAACATTATTACCTTACACATCTGGGTATAATATCTGGATATGATATCTCCATACAAACACACATTTAGTTCAGATGAAAGAGAGTTTGGGCACATGTGTGTTGGTTATTTTTTATGACTCACCAGGCAATGGCAGGAGCTCCTCTGTTACCCTGGCTATGTCTGCAATTCCTATAAATGGGACTTGGGTTTCTTTGGATCTTGGGAGCTATAGATCAAAATTACTTGGCAAAACTCAGAATTCAATTGTAAATATAAAAGCCAGATTATGAAAATCCTTAAATCTCTATTACTCTGGAAACAGAGCTGCAAAAGAACATAATTTTTTCCTATTATCTAAACAGAATCTTTCTTCCTGCTGTTTCTCCCCATTACTACTTATCCTGTACTGTAAGGTTATCACTTCACAGAATACTTCTGTGCCTATGAATATGATCACTGGCTTTTGTTGTTTGGGATTTTTTTTTGTTTGTTTCTCCTGCATATAAACAACTGCAGATTATTCAGTCTTTCTCATAATTCACGATTAATAATTAAAAATTAAAAATAAATTAAAAATTACTAAACCTAGGATGGGTAGTACCTTTACTTCATATATATTCTATCCCTTGTGACAGTGATCATAACTACTTTAAATCCAGACTTCCACATGGATTTCTCTTCCATACAAAAACTGGAAAGTTTGCCCTACTGGCATAAGAGAATATCATGAGATGATGTCAGAAACTTTTTGAGTTTTCATTATAATGAATGGTTATTAGCTACAATAAAAGAAGATACAATTCACTGTTTGAAACACTTTAAACAGGATTAAAATTTGTGCCATCTGAGATATCAATTTTCTGACATTTTTGGCTCATTTTTATATATATATATATATATATATTTATAATGTCATTGTACTTCAGTGTGTTCCCAGAAAGTTTACATATTTTGGAAGCCAATGACAGACTGGATACAATCAAAGAGTACATCTTGTAACAAGCTGGATTTAAAGTGTCATTACAGTACATGCTGAAGAAAGTCACTGTATACAATTGTGCCTCCAATTGTACCAACATTACTCTGTTCTCTGCTTTGCTTCAGATAAAGGATCTGATATAAAACCGCCAAAGGTAACCTGAAAATAGATTTATTTTAATCCAAACTTAAAAGGATTTTTATTTCATTTGCTTAAGCCTTCTGCTTATCCACCTCACCATAATGTTTCTGCCTTGCATCTCTTTACCCCGGTCCTGAGCTGCCAGATGTTTGCCTGCAATGCTCTTACAAGTCATCCAAACTCTTTAAAAATCAATTGGGCTCAGCTGAGTGGAAACTGTCACACCCTGTGCCAAACAACTTCTTTCTGGTGGTGCCCACAGGACAGCAGAACATGCTGAAGAGTTGGTAAGCTGTTGATGGAATTCCAGAGCCAAAGCTCCTGCTGTGCCTTCTTCATGCTTTTCTTGCAACTAGTCATCCACCAGGAAACCCCAAAAACTTGCTCCATCACTCTGGATGGGGAGGAAGGAACATTGGGAGAGGCAGTTTCGGTTTGTGCCAGTATCAGAAATTTCATGTGTAATTAGTGTCATCAGCTAGAACTAACTGGGAGCAGGAAGAAAGGATGGTAAGGATCCCCATTGCACACACTTTTGGTTGAGGCTCTGCTGGAATCTTAATTGTAGGGAATCGTAGAGCACTTTTAGGGGCTTAACAGTGCAAGTTTTAGCTAAAGTAAATTTAATTATTCTTAGTTCTTTGTCAGCTGGAGAAATCTATGAAAGCATTCCACAGAATTTATATAGACTGATGTGGACCATTTGCCCATTACTTTAAAAGTGTATATCAGAACTGATTATTTGCAAGGTTCTAGCCCTACTGAATGGAATAACAAAACTCCCCTTCATCCCAGGCAGGATTTTACTCTCAAGTGAAGGGAAAACACCTCACTACTACTCAAGTTTAGAGACTAACAGAAAGTCTTTTTTTACTCAGTCTTCAGTTAATATTTGTCATGTCAAAGAGCCTGAATGTGACTATGCTTTGAAGCTTATATATATTTAAAATGTTATCAGTAATGGAAAATCGAGCAACACATATTGCTTTTCATGAAGTACATTGTTATTTGTTGTACACTAGGAAGTAGTAAAATAGAAGAATCTACAGATGTGGGTTATTAGTTTAATGGTGCTATAACATGCAAAAAAAACAGTGTTCTAACAGTGCTATAATAAAGTGTCCAGTGAAAAACATATTCTGGAACTGTGGACAGTGAAATGATGTACCATTTTAATTACATGGCATCATTTTAAGACAGACTTTTTTTTTCCTTGCATTTACATGATATACCAATCACAGGATAGCTGAAGTTGAAAGGTTATGATCTAGTACTACTGCCCTGCTCAGAGAATGGTCAGTGAGAGCAGATGGTTCAGGATCATATATACTGGGTTTTGAACATCTCCAAGGATGGAAACTCCACAGCCTCTCTGGGCAGTCCTCACAACAATAAAAAGAAAAAATCTTATGCCATATTTACATGGAATTTATGTATTTCATTTTGTGTCCACTTTCTCTTGTCCTGACACTGAACACCACTGATAAAAAGCTGGCTTCATCTTCTCCACTCCCCACCTCAGGTGTTGATACACATGGATAAGATCCCCCTGAGCCTCCTCCTCACCCTCCAGGTTGAACAGTTCCAGTTCCTTTGGCCTCTGTGTATGAGGGATGCTTCTGGGCTTTAACAGTTTTTCTAGCCCTTTGCCCGACTCTTTCCAGTACCTTCATGTTTGCCTTACACTGGGGAGCTTGGAGCAGGACACCAAACTCCAAATGGAGTACTAAGAGTGAGATTAGCATGTTGTGCCTGGTAGGCATTGACTTAACTTTCAGATGTAACAAGTTGTGTACTGCCGTGCTGGTGATCTCAGAACTTTGATCCAACCCAGGACCAAGGGAGGCTTACCAACAAACTGCAAACAGCCGAAATAGAGTTTCTTGTAATGAAAAAAAATAATGCTAGATGACAGTTAAGATAGGTGTTGTTTGTATGAATCAGATAGTGTTGGTTTTGTAATAGGAAATAATCTGATTGTCATCTGTGAGATAAAATGTGACTTGCAGTCCAGGAAACCAAAATGACAGAATGTAAGGGAGTGACATTGCAGACTGAATTGACGAAACTTGTCATTTCCATCCCTTTGCATCTGCCTGGGTTGAGTTAGTTATTTTTAGCCATCTCACATAGACTGATATGTCCCAGGATGGCAATTCAACAACTTGTCTTGCCAGTTTTGTCTAGTTATTTTGTTTGTTTATTTCAGTGTAAATTCCTTACTGATTGTTTTCTTTGAATTATTCCTCTTCAGCTTTTCTGAATTATTTTTGGAGTTTATTAGTATACAATAGCAAATGTAATCTTCATTCCTGACTTTGTATCCTTCTTCTGCCCCTCTTTCAAGCTTTTAGATGGTAATATTGCTTTCCTTTTTTCCCCCCCCCAACCACTACCTTCATTACTTTCATCTTTAAGAACATAACCCAAAGCGCTATAGGTTCTTGTAGGAGACATTCTCTACTGTGTAATGTTGCTGCTTGATGGCAGCACAAGGAAAAAAGTTATTTTGTGATCAAGTTGCTGCCAGGCTCTGCTACACTAAGTGGAAAAAGCCCCCACCATCAGTCTGGTTAAGCAGGATGTGATGGTTAAAATGCCGGTCCTCATCTAAACATGGTTTGCACTATTAACCCAGAATAAGCCTGCAGAGTCTTTCACACCTGGGGTGATGGTGACTTAGGAAATCAGTTGGAAGCACATTTCCTTTTCCTCTCTACTTTCTCATTGACAAGAAGTAGCATGTGGGAAATTTTGCTTTTGCCTGGAAATTACTACTGCTCATGGAGGAACATCAAAATAGAGTATTTGTTTTGTATGCCACCATGATGCCTTAAACTGCTGATTAAAACTGGGATTCAGCAAGGTTGCCAGACTGCAACTGAGGTAGGCAGTTTTCCCATCCCAGAAAAATGCTATTTCTCTCTTTCCCAAGAAACTGCATTCCCTGGCATTTGGCCAGTCAGGCTGGGCTGGTGCTTAGGAGCAATAAAATCTTAATCTGGCATGGCTAAATCCTTGATGGTTCATTTCTCATAGCCCTGGGGAAAATCAAACCTGAGTTTTCACACAAGATAGTTTCTTTCCTTCGTATCGGAATATGACTATGAAGATGGTATTGACTTCTCACTTTATATGTAATAGGCTTTGCTGCACTTTACTAATGTTATCTCCAGCTGTTAGACTATATTCTTTGTAAAGCATGTTGGAGAACACAGGGATTTTGAAATTAGTCTATGTTCACAAATAAATGTGTTTAAATCTATAGGAAGCTCCTTAGAGAAAATAACAATGTGACTCTTACCTCTCCAGTCTCCAACAACTGAAATAAGTGAAGAATAGCTGCATTTTCTGTCAGGAAATAAAATGTTTGTACATGTTAGAGTATTGGTTAGAGCTTGAGTGCTTATATATTGCAGGGGGCGGGGTGGGGGGCAAGGGGGAAGGGAGACAGATGAGGAAGAGGCAGAAGGGCTGGGGGGAGGCTACTTCCTCTAAAACTGTGAAAACTTTGGATCTTGTTTTAACACCAAGTGCCACCTTGCAGGATAAGTAAAGTGAGTATTAATTAAGCAATGACTTAAGCAACGGTTTGTATTAGCACATTGCTGCAAACTGCAGAGTCATTTGCATCAATTTAGACCAACTCTGAGCAAGCAGTAGGACTAAAAATTGTTTCCGATTTTCCTTTGTTGCTGCCCTGGCCTACCAATGAGAAGAGAAACACCAAAACAGTAACATTTCATGGGGTCTAATGGCTGAAGAAGTTAGAAAGGAAAAGTTAATTTTTACATTTTGAGAGAATTTTATACTTAAAGGGTGCAGTGGGAAGACTAGAGGGCAGAACCACTTTTTTTCCTCTGCATATTCATCCTGTTGAACTGTTGAGGAGCCATAAAGATTACATCAGATTCTGTTACAGAGGGTAAAACATGTAATCCTGTACTCATTTTCTTCTCAAACTCTCAGTTTAAATAATTTTCTTTCTGTATAATAGAAGTGAAAATAGTATTAATTCTACTGTCTATGAATATACGGCTATTACGAATCCGAAAATAGGTTGTCCAAGACATATGTTTTGTATAATTGTTTATTTAAACAGTGGTAGAAAAACCTACAGTATCACAACTGCAGCTGATCAGATATAGTAAAGATCTTGAGAGTTTGGAAACTTAATTAAAATTTGAAGCAAAAGTTCAAATGACTCTGTGTGAATTTGAGAGATGTCTGCAATCTCTTTTTATAGCATACATCCAGAGTGTTTAATTAAAACACTATTGCACGAGAGTCACATAACCAATGAAAGGCATCTCTTGCAAACTAATATTATTAGCACTTGGATACAATGATTTATTAACCAACCGTAATGAAATTATCAAATCAATGAAGGAATTCTATACCTCTAAATCTTTACTGAAGATCACTGTGTTTTAGTCAGACTGTTGAGAAAAAAATTATTCATTTTAAGACTCTTACAAATTTCAGCTACGGTGCCTAGCGAAGATTTGATACATCATGTGCCATTTTGTGTCTATATGCAGAAAACAGAAAGATCTGGTTCAGCCTGGAGGACCCCAGGGTGCTGCACTTTGGGGCACTGAACTTCCAGCTGTCTCAATGCTTGGCAGAATATGCAATGTCTAAATCAGCACTTGTGTCTCTGTGCATAGGAAGATTATCCTTATAGGAATGTGCCAGTCCAGTGACTAGAGAGCTTTGCAAGGCCGACGATTTCAAATACTGTGCAAGTCTGGAATCTCAGTCACTGTCAGCATCCACCCTCTCTTTTCTGTCCAGCTGGCAAGCATCTCCTCTGATTTACAGATGTAATTCTTAACTCTGCTGTGGTCCTGGGATCTTCTGTGCTATATTGAAGAAATAATTCAAGTTCAGGACTGACAATGGAAAAACGGAGCTGCTACTTTACCGCAGTTTCTACATGGTTCATTGGTGGGGAGGCAATGTGGTTGTTCATCCACAGCTACATTCTGCTGCCTTGTATAAGATAAAATTATATCAGGGCCTGATATCACAGTGGAGCCATTCTATGATTCTGTGATTCTATGATCATTAGGAACCAGATTGCCCACGGACTTAATCCAGTTTATAAAGAGGTGAATTAAACAACCCTTTTTCAACCCACTTGAACAGTCCTGGCAGAAGGGCTCACCAGAGAAGTCCGGAGATGTTCCAGAAGGTGCGCACGTGGAGCCTTCTTGAAGCCAGTGGAGGGGAGGAGACAGGCAGCAGGTAGGTAGGATTAGTTATTTTCTGTCTGTGCTAGGGCAAAGAGCCCATCACAACTTTTTAAGAGCTTCTTAAAAGTTTGCTCTGCATAATGAGAGAGTGCTGGAGAACTGATGTTACAGATGTGAATGCAAAGCCTAAGCCTTTGCTTGAGGATGGGATGCATAGAGTTTTATTTAAGGTTCTACCTAAATGCACATTCTACCCCCATTTAATTGTGTATAACCTAAAATACGTGGTCTTCCTTTCATTGAAACCCTCGGTGATTTTTCTCTTGAACCTCATTCTTTGTTGTTTTCAGAAATGCAACAAATACTCCAACTTAATGCATTAAACATGAAAAGACTTACTGAAGGGACCCAACTTATAAATGATTCAAAATGCCTTATGCTGGAAAGCATCTATTTGAAAACATTTATTATTAATTTCACAGTTAAGATGAAGTTCCTATAAGACAGTCATTTATTAAAGATTAACTTCTGTTAAGTCTACCAGATACGTTTATCTGTATGACAGTACATATAACCAAACAGCAGCAAAGCACCAAAATGTTCCAGTCACTGATTTAGGTAATGAATAGAAAGTGCTTATTTTACTAAGGTACTACCAGACAAAACCAAAGCATTTAGTTGAGACAGGGCAAACATTGTGCACTGTGTCTCTAAAGCAATGTGATTTCAGAGTTTGAATAAGTGGAATTAAACGGAATACAGGAAAAAAATTCTTGGGCAAAATGTTATTAATTGAACTGAAGTATGTTAATTAAGGACATCACCTTCAAAAAAACCAAATTACCGTGTAGACAAAGATTTCATCATCTGAACCAAAACTATTACTGACTTAGGGAAGTAATAATATCCTTCTGAAAGGTGTACTTGATAGTGCTGTGCCAGTCCTGGTGAGTTAGATCCTTTCTACCTCAGCTCTTTCTGGGCTGAGGAGATAGTAATTTGTTCACAGTAAAAAGTTCACACGTATCATGTTGTGATAGAGCCCAAACAAATGATGGTGAAGAATTTGCACAATAATTACTTTTTTTCACCTCCTTGAATCATTTCATATTATCCAACTGGGTGCTGAATTAAAAGAACTAGTGATTAATCCTCTCCCAAAAATGAACCAGTGAGGTCAGACTGTATGGAGGTGCATGTAGACTGACAGGGGATCTTCAACAGCATGCTAAATTCCTTGTGATTTCCCAAACTCAAAAAAGGATAGCTAATTGTCATTGTAGTGTAACAAAGCATTATAATTAATGTTAACTACATTAGCACCAAGATGAAAGAGAAATGTATAGCAATACAAGCTTGTGAATTATTTAGATGTTGCTGCTGATGGAACTATCTGAGGAGATCTGTATCCTTATTATAATTTTCCCACCTCCTTAGTAATGCTGGTCATTCTCTGTGATCACTGTGTCTGTCAGCCAGAAGGGAAAGGGCAGACCCATAAAGGAGGCCGATTTCAAGAAAGTGTTTTCCTTCAATCAGTGCCACATCTCCCAGGATGGACATTTTGGGACTCCAGATTTTTTTTGCAGTTCCTGTGGTCAAACCCTTCAATAGCCAAGCAGTCTTTCCACAGGATTAAAAGATTCCCAAAGTTGTTCACAGCTCATTAAGCCAAAATTATATTCACTGTTAGAAGTTCTAAGCAAGGCTAAGTATCCTATCCTTACAACCAGAAATTATCCACACAGAGGAATGTTCCTAAGAGCAGTGTTCTCTAATGCTGGCTAAAAGTGTGATTCACCACCAGTGATGTTGGAGATCTCTGGGAAATGTTAAAATGGCAAAGCCAGCTCAAAACTTCACTATGATTCCATGATGAGAGGAGGCTGATCTGAAACATGGTGTGAGGCCAGAGTCATCCTGTCACTTCCTTGCAATCCTTTGGCAGTGAACGGGGCCAGAAGGAGGTCTGCTTGCAAGGGATGGAGGAATCTGGTAGGGAGGGAAAATTTTTGCGGGTGTGGTGCCATGCAAGGGAGGGAGCCAACTGAGAGACACAGAGCAACACATCTAAAATACTAGCCTAGCTCTAATTCGACACCATACAGAAATTACTTCTGAAATCAGTGTCAGAACTATTTTAAGACTTTCTACTCCACAATCATCCTGCAGTTCTGAGCATTACTGTGCTTCTTGATATTGTTTAAATTTTAATTTAGCCTCTCCTTAGAGTCTGTACTGACCATGTCTTTGATTTTTAAAGTGTTTCTCCTTTCTCACTGTGCTGTGAGAATGTAAGTATGATTAAATGCGGTGTCCTGAACAACACAGTGGGCAAATCAGATAGTCTAGACTAAAATAAAAAGTATTTTATGTAGAGTAAGAAACTATACTTAGCAATTTCTTTTTAGCTTTTCTACTAGCTAGTAGTAAAGGGGGGAAAATCAAATATGTCAATATTTATGCTGAAATAATAGACTCCACTCTGACATCATTTGTATTCCTAGGATTTAAGGATACTTTATTCTGCTGTCTCACATTACAAGTCCAGATAATTCTGAAGAATTCTTTATGGATTTACAGTAGCCTAAATGAAATAGGGACATAAATACCTTACATTTCCACTCAGCACATTGTTCACATGCATATTCATGACCACCACTATTTTGCCACTTTGCCATTTGTGAGGAACTACTGCACTGTGTACTTCTAACCTACAACACTTTTCAGTTTTCTATTGCAGATTGATTGAAGACAAAGCGGGTGTCTCTATGAAGAAGTGCCAAGTGTCAAAAGAAGAACTGTGTGGTCACCTTGAAGTTGTTCCTGTGATGAAAGGATACATTTTCAACCTGTGACTCCCATGTGAGCAGCAGCAGCATATCTTTAGGTGGTTGCCTATGCTCCCATATTTTGGGGAAGAGTAGTATTTAAAACGTAATGAGGGCCTAATCCAACAAAAAGAGGGGCATGGAGAGCTGTCACTTTGTCTTAAGTGGTAAACCTTCTGCTTGTGATCAAACAGCTTCCAGTATTACACAAGTGCTGGATTGAACATCCCCACCCAATTAAAAGACTAGCACTTACCTCATATTGGGTTCTTCAGTACTGAACCTGCACTAAGTGACAGAACACTAAAGGGGCTGTAAAATCGATCCAGCTGAGATGATAATACACTCTTTCCCTATTCACAGCTTCTTTTTTTGATTCAGCTAAAACTAACTTTTGATGCTTGTGTGCAATGCAGGATGAAGTGATGGTTCTGAGACTTGGAAGCTGTGAAATGCAGGAAGCTGTAGAAACAAAAGAAGCATGGTTTAAGAAGCTTAAATCCCACGTCTAGATGTTGTTATTCACAGTTAGGATTTGCTAATTGGGATATCAGCAACCTGCTAAAGAAACTGACCAGCTGTGAAATCCATCATTAGCAGAGTTTAGAAACAAAGGCATCTTGAGGAGTCTCTAGCTGAGGTGGCACTCATGGTTCAGGAGCCCAGAGGAAATTCTGGCAATGGGAGCAAGTCCAGTGCTGCACATTCCTCATTTTCATGCTTTAGGTTATCCAATTAAGCCCTTGGTATTATTGCAACTTTTTAAAGGACAGTGTATTTTCAGTGACCTAGTTTTTGCAAAATATTTACTAGGTTTTGAAGACAATTTGTTTCTAAATGGTCCTTCTTCGGTTTTATAAACAAGATCTTAGTCAAATCTGGAAGAGATCTGTCCTTTCCCCTCTATTGTCTCTACAGGAAAGATTTGCAAGAGAACACCAAATAAGCAAGTTGGAAAGGGTGATCCATGGATGTGTCTCAGAATTCGCCCCATTTGGAACAAGAAAATAGAGAGGAGATTGTGGCTCCACAGAGTTGCAAAAATGGTGGTAGGCAAAGAACTGTCTTAGGTAGGCTAACAAAAATAAATCACAAAGTGGGATGTGAGAGGAAGTACCTTCTTGTGCCTACCTAAGCATAAGAAGAAAATGCATGAGCCTTCAGTCCTCCCAAACAGGAGGTTGAGAAAGCAGGATGCTGACATTCTTTTCTATGATCACTTCTAGTAAGATGATGAGGTTGAGGGACAGGGTAACCTTATGTCCTTTGTTTTGATAACTTATTGACCTTTACAATAAGTGTAACTGACCACACACTGCAAGATGGTGGAAATGCACTCGTACATAAATGCATGACTGTCTCCTGACCGTGAAAGTGTTTGTGTGTTTTCTGAGGGGAGACTTCTGCAGAATTCCTCAGGGCTCTGCTTTTCCTATACTAGTGCTGGAAAACTCATCCCAGTGTCTTGGCAGAAGAGAAATCAAAGGGAATCATTACAAATGTGATGACTATATGAAACACTTTGCAAAAACTAGGCATGTCTGTGGAAAAGGAAGGGAGACCAGACAAATATGAGCAGCCTGTAACTAACTCACTTCTGTAGCTATGAAGGGCTCTGCAGGCACTCAGATCCAGTTGAAGGGAAATGTGTAATTCAGGATGGGAGTCCACCTCTGCTCCAATGCAGCCTTTTGCTTGCATGGAGGAGTTATCCAGCTGTCTTATGAGAGCTTCAAGGGGACCAAAGGACCCTTGGCTACTTGGCCAAGACAGATGTTTGAAGTGTGTGTGGTTAACTTAAAGGTAATGCATCCATGTCAGTCTTTCCTATTTGACAGTTTGCAAGAGTTAAAAGAGTCTTAAAAGTTAAACTAGAAAGGGGGAAAAAAAGAGGTCTCAGAAACAAAATAAGATTTATATGGGATTTGGGATAATTCTGGATTCAAAACTTGATTTTGTCACAGACTTTTTTGTTACTTTTCCATGTTTGTTGTAATGTGCCATTTCAGTTTTTCAAGGGTTGTTTCATAGAAATAATAAAGGAAAATTAACTTTGAAAAAGTAACTTTGAAAAAGTGTCAAATATTCTTGGTCCTGTAAGATTATTTAAGGAATAGGTATACTGGCATTTGTGAAACATTTATGCATGAGGAATAGATTTGGTTTAATATTTTCCCCATATCAAAATTTGATCAATACAAGCAGTTGCTTTATTTTCCCTTGGGTCAGGAGGTTTAAACTGCTTTGAGACAGTGAGTAGCCAACACAAAATATGTTGTTGCATTCTGTATGCATCTGTAATTGTGATGCTTTTCTAAAGGAAAAAGATTATACTTTTTGACTTTCTTTCTTTGTCTCTTTCTCAACAATTGCTATTCAGTGAGAGAAAACGTTATGCCAGTTAAAGCAGTCACACATTCTTCCACTTCAAAACCCTTATTTTTTTAGTTAGTTTTAAAATAGAGTTAGTAAAAACGGATGTAGCAGTCCAGCCTACCCAGCCTGCAGCTCCTCCCATGGATGCCAGTGTGAGGTTGCTGAGTCAACCAATGCAGTGCCCCCTTTCAGCAGGCAGCTCTGTCTCTCTCATTTATAGGATAAAGTTAATCACTCCCTAAGTGCTTACATCTCCCCACAGGCTATGAAGAGGAAACTATTCAGCTATAGACAGACATCTTCCAGATATCTATAGTTGGGGAGTAAACCACACCCAAAGTAGTAACTACCTCATAATGCCACACCCTCATAACTAGAGTGGGAACACTGAGTTTACTGTACACCAAAGGAGAAGCCCTAAGCTGTATCTTGACAAGTCCTAGTTTTTATCTGGGCGCCACAAAGCCAAGTTGCCATTAGTTCTGCAGCTCATTCCCAGGTCCCAGTCTTGTGTGTTGCTATTATTCATTAGCTCACAGGTTCTTCACTACCATAACCTATGGAATTGTCTCCAAAAGTAATTTGTCTCCAAATGTTATTGGTGCGATTACAAGGACTATGGGACCCTTCCCAAAAGGTAATATTGATTCTAGTGAAGAAACTACATCAGATTTTCCTTCTGCTGCTCTAGTTAACACTCCAGCACCACCCATCAAGCATTTAATCCTGAGGCAACCTCACATGCTTTCATGCCATACTTTCACATCATGTCATATACATTTTGATTTTCACACTGTGAAAATAAGCCCAAATTACTGTCAAGTTGACAGTGCAGTTAGAAAACATTTGGGATATGGAGCCTGAAGCATTCACATTTATTGTCAGGTCGCTGCTGGAGATTTCATACTGGACACGTTCAATTTAGGTCTTATCTATTCTGTCCACTTCTTGTCTCTAATACATTTTAGTTTTCAATATAAGTTTCCATCAAGATTGTGATTACTTGATACACTCATGATCACAAGTAGTTTTGGCCCCCAGAACAGTCATTACATGTTTCAGGATCTTTATTGCAAATTTAGAGCATTCTTGCTTGTATTGAATACTTTCAACTAAAGGTGAAAACTGACAGTACCTCATGCATGGACCTTGTATAAAATTACCAACATCAAAAAAAAACCTTCAATCTATAGCCCTGGCAAAAGACAATTGTTAGGAAGCTCTGTAAGGATGGGGACCAAAGAAATCATTCTCACTGCATGCAGTAGTTGTCTGCAGGAGATCTCTGATTGAGGTTAGTCTCGGGGAAGAGGAAGAGGATATAAGTTGGAGGGCTGCTGTAGCATCAGTCACAGACTGTCCTCGCCTCTATCCCTCCAGTGGATGCCACCACGCTGGGGATGCTGCTCTGTGGCCTCTGTAGGCCTGCAGGGAAGGGCAGGAAGGGGCAAGCTTCCAGGTCTTCTGCACCAGGGCCATTACAAGTGCTGACAAAATAACTTGCTGTCAATCTGGTGTTTATCTCTATGCCAAGATGATCTCTAGCAGTGTGATTTTGAGTGTCTGCTAAGGATGAACTTAGCATGGGGGACCATGAACGTGCAAATACAGTGTGATGATGGCAGAGATAGATTCCAGCACCCTTCTGGGTTAGAGGCCAACCTGGACTTCATTCTCCAGACTAACTATCTCTCTGAAGAAGTAGGCATATTAACATTAGTTTGTCCAATTATGGAATCAGGTGATTCAAGCTGATTTAAGCTGTCAACATGCTTCAGCATTTGATCAAGCTGTGTCAGGAGGACAGTTGTATCTGATTAACTAATGAAAGATTGCTTACGTGTTTAAATGGAACATAAAATATAAAGCTTAGTGGTTTTTTCTTGTTGATGCATTTATAGACTATTTTACCTCTCCTAAATTGCAAACTAAGAACATCTTTGAGTTAGGTAAGAAAAGAAAGAAAAAAAAAAGGGAAGTAAAAAGAAGACAAAGGGAAATTATGCGTATTTCATTGTTCTTTACAACAACTAGGATTTTTAATTACAGAAAACACTCATCATGTATTAGCAGTCAAATGCAGACAATATATAGCACAACAAAGTAGAATGAATAATCTGAATTCTTTTCAGACTAATAAGAATAACTAATCTATGAATCAAAGGATAATTGAATATTCTCCAGTATCTTCCCTGCTTTCAACTATTTAATCCAAGTACCTTCTTCAAATGAGAAAATCTATTTTATCTGAAAAAAGCTCATGTTTATTAACACAAAAATCAGAGCACTAAAACAACTGCTAAACAGGAATTTGCATAACTGAAAACTATGACTGTTTCATAATTTTCTCTGCTGGAAGATGGATTCTTTTATTATTTGTATCTTTTTTCCCCTTTACATTTTTCCTTTTCATTGCAGTCCTCCAAAATTTAATACAGCTCACTAGGGACAGCTGCCTGGTCTCAGCCCATGCAGCTCTATTTTCAAGTATTTAATATACCTCAGAAGAGCAATTAGCTATATGTACAGCCTTTTATCTATAGTTTTTTTCTGAAAACTGTGTAATTGATGCAATGTATAAAATATACAATGTCATGTGAAGTGATTGTAAGACAAGATACTGATAAACTTCTTATGTTTAAGAAAAAAATTATTTCTGATTAATCTAAGGGGAGAATATTTTATGCATTAATCCATTCAAATGAATAAATATAGCAATTAGAACAACAAAAAAATTTAAAAAATATATCTGTTGAATGTTTTACCATAAGAAATAAACTTTTCATTATTTTGAATAATATTAGCCCTAGTGATAGGGATACTGTCTTGTGAAATATTTGTATAATCTTGTAGTCATCATAACACCTATTTCTTAAAAGTGTCTTCTCTCAGGGAACATCTATCATTCTAGTCCCAGTGTTTCACACAAAATTGGTATGATTTTATTTTTATTTTTTAAAACCCTGGAAATATAGAAATAAAGATGATAATGTGAAAAAAAGTTATGTATGCCATAGTTCTAACATAATTTTCACCTTGGAGTATGAATAATAGATCATAGATTTTTTTTTTAATTGGGCTAAATATTCAGCTTGCATAAAACAAATCACCTCAATGGTTAAATCTTCAAATAGTCCAGTTTGCAATCAACTGTTCTGAACTACATCAGAGCCTCATGATTTCCGTATAAGAAGGTATATTTATGTGAATCATAGTGTTGATCTTCACGTTTCTCTCTCTGCCACACTTCTTTTTCTTTTCCTCTCTTTAAACAGTAAATATTTTATCCGCTTTCAGTTTCTAAGAGAATGGTTTGCTGTGGATGTCTAACAGTGTGGATGTATATGTATTTATCTGCTTTCTGTTACTTTTACTTCTATCAGTCTTCTGTCATAAAGTGTGGCTGGTGTCAATCACAAGATCAGTTTGATCTATTTGAAGCAAAAGACTTGGGGTTTGTGCTTACAGACATTTACTGCATGAATAGATAGTTACCACAGCACACATCATATTAATGGCATGGTAAACAAAAGGTTAAAAATGCTCACATTTAATTTTCGAAATAAGACTCTAAAATCTTTAATATTTGAGCATCTGATTTGCAAGGGCACAAATGATAGCATATCACAAATGGGTGATACTGCCCCACTGCAGAAACAGCAGCAGCTGTGGATGCTGTGCTTTTAAAGAACACAATGCATTTAAAGCAGTGGAAGTGAAACTCTGCACTGAAATCAATAGCATCTTGAAAGGAATAAGCATATCTGCCGGAACAAAAGGAGGCAATCCATAGGGACAACAGAGTAAAGCTCAGTAAAGCTAACCATTGAAAGCAAACTGAGTGATTTAATACTAAACCCAAATCTATATAGTAAAATAATATTGTACATCTATATTGTAAAATAATAAATAATTAAACTCTTTCTATATAACTTATCTGCAATTAGCAAGACGTTTAAAATCTGCTCTAGGATTTAGCACAGATGCAGACAGGTAATGCACAGCTGCAGATTTCAAGCTACTGCTTCATCCTCTTTTTTCTGTCCTCAGCCAAAGGAAGAGAACATGAGAACGTGCCTGTGATAAACCTACTGTGTTTCTGGATTTCTGCGCCCAAAGGGGCGGGTGAGAGTGGGAGGCAGCTGCAGCAAAATCAAAAACATTTAATTTTTTCTCTGAGAATCGAGAGTGTGTTCCAAAGGACTGCAATTTAAACTGGATTTCAGCCCTTGTAGTCCTCAGAATTCCCTCAATTTAAAGTGGCACATAGAACCCATAACAAAATGATATTGCGCCACGGGTAGAAAAAAATTGTTTGGAAAGGATTGATATGAATAGTTTTTAATATCCCATTTCCAGTCATCAATAATCTAATTCAAACTGACTGCAGCCATACTTAATAACCACACTTTAATAAAAAATCATAATGAATTCATTGTTTTAAACTTTTATTCACATTGTATCAATGACAAACCTGTGCTCTTATTTCTGACTGAATTTAAATAGGTGGCAGTTTTTTGTGCACCTCAATACTCCTCCAATTCTCCTTTTTCCTTTTAACACAGCCCCACTTTCACAAATGTTTAGCACAAAACTGAAACACTTTAGTCTCTACATTATACAATACTGATTGCTCACTGCTGTCACTTTCTTTCTACAATGACCTTACTATGCTAAGGTGACCAGAAACGCTCACAGCATATTAAATGTGACCTCATTAAGGAATATAAGTGTTCAACTACTATTGCTTTACTTGTATCTCACACTATGGGACAAACCAGCCTTTGGCTGTGTGCATGGACTTCACTGACCTAGTATTTTCGAGAGCATAATTTGGCTGATTTTGTCCAGGGAGGATGTAGTGTTAGTATTTCCCTTTCTATTTGCTTCATGGAAATTAGTGTGGGAAAGGGCGTAGAGCAATATGTCTTCTGTTGTGGAAACATTTTTTGGTCCTTACTATGATACAAATGCAAAACATTACTGCAATATTTATTAGTGCAATTCTAAGGATAGGCAGGAACAGAGTGGAAATGCTGCTACAGGGCTCTCTGAGAAATAATGCCAAGGATTTCTTTCTTAACATTCAGCATGAAATTCCGAATTCAAAACCAACATGCTGCTCCTAGCGGTGATCCATTTTTTCCCACTTTTAACCTCATTTGAACATTCATAGCCTCTTACAGTTTCTTTCTCTCCACATCACCTCTTTTAATCCATCTATCTGTCTTCATAACACTTCCTGTTGCTCTTTTCTACACTCCTGAGAGTATATTTCTGGTTTGGGGGTGTTACGACCCGCCCCAGGAAAAGAGGAGGGGGGAGGTAACCCAGGTTTTATCAAAAATTCCTTTGGCGTGGATTAAAGTGAAACGACACTAAATAATCGGTGTATGAAAATATATATTGATAAGATTTATTTTAACAATTTTGAATCAACAGGTAAGTTAACATTTTTGGGTGCTGTCATAATCAATAGGTAAGCTAACACTTTTGGGTGCTGTCATAACCTTTCTGGGGAGGAGAAAAATGCATAGGGGAGGGAAAGGCAGGATAAGAGCCAGGGAGAGTAAGAGAAAAGAGAAGAACCCCTTTTGGGGGGGGAGAAACTGTTTAGGGGAGAGGAAAACCAGGATGAGAGTAAGGGAAAAGAGAAGCTGAGAGTATAAAAGAAATGGACATAGTCACCGCCCACTGGATCCAGCGATGCTTGAGAGCGATGGTCTTGATTCGCAGGCGGTGGGGGAGAAGGAGAACTCCCGAATTCTCAAAGTCACCAGTCAGTTTATATACCCTCAGCATGCTCTGGCACCTCCCTGGCATGAGGGGTTGTTTTTCCTTTTTTGGGCTTAGTCCACCTGAGGCATCTTCTAGGCCTTGTGCTGTGTCCTTTGTGTTTCGCCTGGTTCCCGCCTTTCAAGTTTAGCAGAGGGGGGCCTTGGTTGCCCATCAGATGTATCAATAGTCAAAAGCCTGCAAGGTCAGTACTTCACACCTTCAGCACTGGAGCGAGGGAGGCCTTGGTTGCCCATCAGATGCATCAATAGTCAAAAGCCTGCAAGGTCAGTACTTCACACCTTCAGCACTGGAGCGAGGGAGGCCTTGGTTGCCCATCAGATGCATCAATAGTCAAAAGCCTGCAAGGTCAGGACTTGTCTTTTCAGGACTTCACACCTCCAGCACTGGAGGGAGGGAGGCCTCGGTTGCCCATCAGATGTATCAATAGTCAAAAGCCTGCAAGGTCAGGACTTCACACCTTCAGCACTGGAGGGAGGGAGGGGCTCGACTGCTCATCAGAGGTATCATGCAAGTCGAAAGCCTGCAAAAGTCTCCTAGAATGCATAAATCATCAACCATTTCAGTCTCTGACACCACCCCGTGATTTATGCATTCAATAATTTTTCTTCTTTTGTCGTTCTCT
Organism: Pseudopipra pipra; assembly: GCF_036250125.1. Lineage (NCBI taxonomy): Eukaryota > Metazoa > Chordata > Aves > Passeriformes > Pipridae > Pseudopipra > Pseudopipra pipra. Next base: position 51,019,897 of record NC_087549.1, read on the forward strand.
GTGAATCTTCTTTGTGGGCGGTGCTTTTCGTGTAGTGGACAGGGAGACAGAAGAGTGAAGGAAAGGAAGAGATTGCCCTAATGCATTGCAATTCTCCCCCCCTTCAAAAAACAAACTAATTTTATAATAACATAGTAAGCTAATTTGCATTAGTTACTCTCTCCACCCTGTGAGTCGTCATAGGGGATGTAATAGGATCTCAATGGTTACAATCAAATTTCTTAACATTAATGAGGTTACAAACATACATACAAATATTTGAAATTATACAAAAAACAACAACAAAAAAAACTGAGTTACTTGGGAGCTGGTAAAAGGCTTTCTTATGTTTTCTTTTAGGCCTAAATTTAGTTCCGTTTCGTTAAATTTAACCAAATATAAAATTCAATGCCTTTCAAGGCAGAAGGCTAATGTATATAATGCATATTTATATAACTCTAAATATGCATAAATACTTGTACTAACTCCCAGGTTATATTTGGTTGAGTTTCTCAATCGAGAGAGATATTTAAAAGGACAAAATGAACTTGACAAAAATCAAATTAACAGTACATCTTATACAATTTTACCAGTAAGTTGCTCATATAAAAGAACACATTCAAAAAGCTTTTCCCAAGCTAACCTGCCCCCCAACAAAATAACAAAACAAACTTGGCAAAACTAAACTAGCAGTACATAAAATGGCTCGTCTTACACAATCTTATCAGTGAATTGTTCGTGATAAAAAAAAAAAAACAAAACCCAAATAAGTCAACAATTATTAATAAACTGATAACACAAGTAATTCTGGGAGTAGAGGGGATACAAACACAATGTTTGTGGCAAAGTTCTACATATTGCAGACTTACTGAGACAAAAATACATACAGGCATGCATATTACAAAGTTATTAAGATAAAAACATAAATACATGTCAAAGAACAGTATAAGTCTTCAGTCCTGTTGCTATTTCGTTTTCTCATGGGATACTTGTAAGCTGATAATAGAAGCAGTTGTGGGGGCAGTTATCTCTTCTGCCTCTTGCTGCAATTGATGCTCCATTGGTTTCATGCAGTTTGATCTCTTCTGCTGGCAGGTTATCTCCTCTGCTGGTAGGTTTCTGCAAAAGAACAAATCTGGCCCACTACGGACCGATTGTTAAAAAGAAGGAAGAATCCATCGAGTGTTTATTCGATGGTCCTTCCCGTGGGCATCTGTGGCTACCCATGTATGAGGGTTAACCGGGGTTTTTAAAGTGAGTGGCACCTGTCCCACGGAGGGTAGATTTACTAATACAGGTTGGCCTGGATAATGGAGTAGTTTTACAGGATCTTTACTTTTATTCTCCCTCGGTAGAATAGTGGGAGGTTCAGGGCAGAATGCTGTAATTCGAGGACAACCATTTATTCCCCATCGGCTATTGATTTTGGTTACTGCATCAGAAACTCTGGAGGCCCATTCAGGGTTATGAGGTTTTATGGTTCGCTTTAAGAGCCCATTGGTACGTTCTACAATACCATTCGCTTGTGGATAATATGGAGTGTGGAAAGTCCACTGAATTCCCTCTTCTCGGGCCCATTCTTGTACCACCCCGGCAGTGAAATGGCTCCCATTGTCTGATTGGATAGACTTTGGTTTGGGTAGATAACTGAACCATAGTTTTAGAATTTTCACAGTATTCTCTCCCGTGGCTCGTCGCACGGCTTCAGCTAGGGTTAGTCCTGATATTATTTCTACCCCGACCAGGATGTATTGTTTTCCATAAGAAATTCTGAAAGGACCGATGTAATCTACCTGCCAGGTATCCCACAATCCCTTGTTATCCCTCAGGTGTAGGGGTGGATCTTTCAGTGGGTCATGATCTTTCAACCGAGTGCGGCAGAGACTACAGGCAGAGATTACTGTGTTGCACAGTTCTCTGGTAACTGGCCACCCTCTACTGACTGCTTCTTTAAACAAATCTCTGTTTCCCGAGTGGTCTCTTTTTACATGTAACCATTCTAACAAGTGTTCCCACTTTTGCCCCTCACCCTCTATTGTTATCTTAGCTAACCGTGTCAGTGAGTCTACTTGATTGTTTAACAGATGAGCGGGATTGTTACCTGTTTGGTGTGCAGCAACCCACCCCACAAGGAACGTTTTTTGTCTAGCAATGTTTAGAATCTCTTTCCATTTTTCTTGTTGCCACACTGATACTTGATTCACTTCCCACTGATTTTGTTCCCAAAAAGGGAGCCACTCTGTACATCCTTTAAATACTGCATAGGAATCTGTGTAAATGTATGTGTCTCCTTCAGTGTCTGCTTCCTTGGTAAATACACTCCATACTGCTACTAACTCGCCAACCTGAGCACTCCCTTCTCCTTCTGTCACTACCCTGTTCCCTGAATCAACATGTAGGGCTACTGCTCGATATTTCCACACTTTTCCCTCTCGCCTGGCAGAAGCATCTGTAAACCAAACATTTTTTAAGTTAGGTTCAAAAGCGGGAGCAGGTTTTATACAGGAAGGAGGAGGGTTTGAATCAGGTAGCTTACAAGATTGTTCCTGTATTTGGAGTATTTTTGGAGCTCCCTCAGTTATTTGTCGAGAGTGGTAGTAATGATCAATTTGTGCATACCATCTCCGGACTGTTTCTCTCTGAGCTACCCCTGCAGGAGGGGGGGTTCCAGATATCACTGGTTTTAAAACCTTAAAAGGCCCTCGCAGGATGATTGATTGGTGTCGAATTGTCTTCTCTGCTTCCTGCAGGGCTAAACAGACCACAAATAGGCCTTTTTCCCAAGCAGAGTATCGTTTTTCAGCATCTTTTAGGCTGCGAGAAAGAAAACCAATGGGGCGAGTGGGACCCTCAGGTCCTCGCTGCCACATATGTATGGACAGACTGTGAATTGCAAACCCCCACTCAATCTGGAGTGGGTCTGTGGGATGTATAGGCCCCAAAGTTTGGTATACATTAGCTTCAAAGATTAGTAATTTTAGGGCTTCTTCATGCATGGGGGTCCACTCCCATGTTGCCTTTTTTCGTGTTAGGTCATACAGGGGGCGGGCAATAATAGAGAAGTCTGGAACATGTTTTCTCCAAAAAACCAGTAAACCCAAGACATGCTGGAGGTCTCTTTTACTCTCTGGCATCTTTACTTGTTCTAGGGTGTTTAAGGTTTCAGGAGGGATGCACACAGCTCCCCCTTTCCACCATATACCTAGGAATTTTACTTCGGAGGAAGCAGACTGTACCTTTTCTGTGGGAATTTGGAGTCCCAGACTCTCTAGGTGAGTGATAATATTTTTCTGGGTCTGGCTCACTGGTATGACATCAGAGCCACCAATTAAAATATCATCAATATATTGATATATCTTAGTCCCTTCCTCAGGAGTAATTTGAGCCAGCTCCTGTGCGAGTGCATGATGGGCCAGGGTAGGGGAGTGTCGGTATCCCTGAGGTAGGCGAGTAAAGGTATATTGATTACCCTCCCAGGTAAAAGCAAAACGATCTCGGTCTGCCTCCTGTAAGGGAACCATAAAAAACATATCTTTGACATCAATAGTTGCAAGAATTGGATGGGCCTGCTCCTGAATTGTAGCAATCAGCTCAGCTATGTTAGGTACTGCAGCTGTCAGGGGGCCACTGTTAGAGTTGAGACGTCGGTAATCTACTGTAAGCCTCCAATTTCCATTAGGTTTACGAACAGGCCATACCGGTGAATTGTATGGTGAGTGTATGGGGATAATCACTCCTTGCTCCTGCAGTTCTGCAATTACTGGAGCAATTCCTTCACGTGCCCCTAAAGGAAGCGGGTAGGGTTTTACGTTTGTTATTTTAGAAGGAGGCAGACTTGGAGCAGTTTGCAACAGACGGACAGAGGGGGGTGGGAGACCAAACACCCATTCTCTCCCTCTGGCATCTGTCCAGGCCCTTCCTTTTAGCAAATCTAGCCCCAGGATGTTAGCTGGTAATGGCCCTACAATCATGGTAGTTTCTGTGGCTGTCTCATCTCCCGGTAACCAGCATTTCACTCGAGCAGTGCGTTGGGGTTGGGATTTGCCAAAAGCATCAGTTACCCATATCTTTTGTTTGTCTGGCTTAATGCCACACTGAGTAGCAGCTTCAGTTTGGAGTGCTGAGACCTGTGCACCCGTGTCTACTACGAATGTAACTAGAGATTTAAAAGGGCCGAGAGGGAAAGTGATTACCATATCTCCCTGGCTGTTTTCTGTGATCCTTCTCATGTAAACCCACTGACCGCTCCCCGGCTCACTTACTGGGAGAGGCGAACCCCGTTTCCCGGCTGGGAACTGGTTAAACTGATTTCTGGTGGGGCTGAGGGAACTACAGTGTTGGGCTCCTGGGGAGAGTTGCCCCCAGGGGGTGACTCATGCTCTTTGATCTTATCCCAATGCTTTATCAAGTGTTCCAAATTAGCTGTAGGTAATTTGTCCATCACCTCTCGAGGAATTCCTTTCTCAACACCCTCCACCCACAAACTGTACCTTGTTCGCTCACTAGGTATCACATTTTGCTGACGATTACCTGCCAAAGGTGGTTTTCGAGTTTCTCCCACCCTTCTGATATCTGTTTTTTGTTTAAAACTACTTGTATCAGAGATCCCCAACTGTCTACCAGTAGTTACCAATTCTTGGGCCACCTCCAACCAGGTCATTCCTGGTGGAGCACCCCTTCTTCCGGGCCTGGGGGTTGTCATTATGCGTTCTTGTAGTTGTTTAGCATGGGTTTTTAGTGCATCAGGCAGACCTCTGATTAGAACAGGAAATCTTTGTGGATCCGCCTCGAGTTCCATAGGGGAATGTCGCTGCGAGTCCAACAGTCTTGTATGGATTAATTGGAGGCATGCAGTTTTTTGTACACTTTCGACAATGTGGCCAATTGTGGGGGTTTTAATTGTGTGAGGATCTCCCCTTTCTATAGGGTCTAACCCGCCTGCCCAGTAGGCAGCTCTCTGGGTCAGCGGCCACGGGGCTCGGTTATCATTTGTGGTCAGGAAGACCCCAGGGCCCCAAAATCCTCTGGCCTCATCTTCACTCAACAAAATCCGATCTCCCCCAGTAAGGGACACCCTCCACACATATTCAGTCTCTGATTCACTGGCCTTACGACTGTATTTTTCCTGAATTTTGGCCAGTGCTTCCCCCGTGTACGGGGTAATTCGTGTGGTAGTTTGCCTGTCTGTCCCCTGGCCAGTGGTTTCAGTTTTAATGAGGGGACGCATATGTATTACCCCCTCCTCCGGGTAACTTTGCTTCAACTCTTCTAATTCCCCAGAGGGGTACAGGGATTTGTTAGCATCTACCGGTTTAGGGTATTTTGAATTAATGTCTCGCAATTCACAATTTTTCATTTCCAGTATTTTTTTAAGCCTTTCATTTTGTTCCTCCTCATCTTCAAGGGCTGACCTAAGCAATGAGTTAATCTCTCTCTCTTTCTCCAGTGCCTGACGTTCAGCAGTTAACTGCAGGCGTTCTTTTTCTAATTGCTCCTGTAATGCCTTCATTGTCTCTTGAAGAGACCTTATCACCTCACCGGTAGATTTTTGAATAGCCTCTTTTCCTAGCTGGTCCTGCAAAGTTCTCATTGACTCTTGGAAAGATTTTATCATTTCACTTACAGATTTTTGAATAGCTGATTTTTGCCTTTGCACTGCTCTAAGGAATACGCCTAAGACAGCACCCACAAAAAACAGTTCTAAACCAAGGATAGCTATTAGGAGGGAATAATCCCCATATAACACAACCTGGGGTGTCATCATCCCCTTTGCCTCAGTCATTAACCCGGCTTAGGTTAATGTCTTTCTCCCCCTTAGCCCTCTGAGGGCTGGTTTGACTCTCTCCTGGAAAACCTTTCAACAGGTCCAGGTACCAGAGAACCTTTCAACAGGTCCAGGCCACACCAGGACACCTTTCAACAGGTCTGATGTGCCCGGGTCACACCGAGAGGAGACAAATTCTTACTATAATTTTATTGCGAGGGGACAGTCACCATTTGACTCGCCCTCGGTACCAGTTTTAGACTACACCGATTACTCCACTATATCCAAAGGATCCTGTCCGTGACGCCAAAAAATGTTACGACCCGCCCCAGGAAAAGAGGAGGGGGGAGGTAACCCAGGTTTTATCAAAAATTCCTTTGGCGTGGATTAAAGCGAAACGACACTAAATAATCGGTGTATGAAAATATATATTGATAAGATTTATTTTAACAATTTTGAATCAACAGGTAAGTTAACATTTTTGGGTGCTGTCATAATCAATAGGTAAGCTAACACTTTTGGGTGCTGTCATAACCTTTCTGGGGAGGAGAAAAATGCATAGGGGAGGGAAAGGCAGGATAAGAGCCAGGGAGAGTAAGAGAAAAGAGAAGAACCCCTTTTGGGGGGGGAGAAACTGTTTAGGGGAGAGGAAAACCAGGATGAGAGTAAGGGAAAAGAGAAGCTGAGAGTATAAAAGAAATGGACATAGTCACCGCCCACTGGATCCAGCGATGCTTGAGAGCGATGGTCTTGATTCGCAGGCGGTGGGGGAGAAGGAGAACTCCCGAATTCTCAAAGTCACCAGTCAGTTTATATACCCTCAGCATGCTCTGGCACCTCCCTGGCATGAGGGGTTGTTTTTCCTTTTTTGGGCTTAGTCCACCTGAGGCATCTTCTAGGCCTTGTGCTGTGTCCTTTGTGTTTCGCCTGGTTCCCGCCTTTCAAGTTTAGCAGAGGGGGGCCTTGGTTGCCCATCAGATGTATCAATAGTCAAAAGCCTGCAAGGTCAGTACTTCACACCTTCAGCACTGGAGCGAGGGAGGCCTTGGTTGCCCATCAGATGCATCAATAGTCAAAAGCCTGCAAGGTCAGTACTTCACACCTTCAGCACTGGAGCGAGGGAGGCCTTGGTTGCCCATCAGATGCATCAATAGTCAAAAGCCTGCAAGGTCAGGACTTGTCTTTTCAGGACTTCACACCTCCAGCACTGGAGGGAGGGAGGCCTCGGTTGCCCATCAGATGTATCAATAGTCAAAAGCCTGCAAGGTCAGGACTTCACACCTTCAGCACTGGAGGGAGGGAGGGGCTCGACTGCTCATCAGAGGTATCATGCAAGTCGAAAGCCTGCAAAAGTCTCCTAGAATGCATAAATCATCAACCATTTCAGTCTCTGACAGGGGGTGCTTTGAAGTGTTGCAGGTGGGGTCACAGCAGGGCTTCAGAGAAAGACATTATCATTGGCACTCCCTGCTCCATGATGAGATCCTTCACAGGATGCAATTTTAATCTTTAGTGGCCATTTCAGCTGTTATATCAGGTTTTATTTCAGAGCTTGTGTGCAGATTTCATGAGACCAGAATTACCCATCTGTTATGGAATCAGTGCTGTTGTACTCTGCAGGAAATTGTGTGTTACACGGTAAAGCCAAAGCACAGTCTAATTGGATGCCTATGGACACACCTAGCTTATAGCCTAACTCAACAGTTTGCTCCTAAGTCCTTAACTGCCCACACGGCATAACTGTGAATGAGTATAGTGCTTTTTTTCATAAGTTTTTCTTCCTTTGAAACAAAACCCTATGTGGGGGTCATTGAGGTTCAACATGGGATCCTCAAGAGGATCAACAAGGCAAAGTGCAAGGTGCTGCACCTGGGGTGGGGCAACTCCCAGTATCAACACAGGCTGGGGTATGAATGGATTGAGAACAGTCCTGCCAGGAAAGAATTAGTGGAGGAGAGATTGGACATGAGCAGGCAATGTGAGCTTGCAAGGCAGAAAGCCAAGTGCATCCTGGGCTGCATCAGAAGAAGCACGGTCAGCAGGTGAGGGGAGGTGATTCTACCTCTTCTCCACTCTGGTAAGACCCTACCTGGCGTCCACTGCATCCAGCTCTGGGATTCCCACTACAAAGAAAACATGGATTTGTTGGAGCAAGTCCAGAAGAGGACCACAAAGATGATCAGAGGGTTGGAACACCTCTCCTATGGAGACAGGCTGAGATACTTGGGTTTGTTCAGCCTGGAGAAGAGAAGGCTCCAGGAAGACCTTATAGCAGCCTTCCAGTACCTAAAGGGGGCCTAGAGGAAAGCTGGAAGGACTTTTTACAAAGGTGTGAAGTGAAAGGACAAGGGCTGATGGCTTTAAAATGAAAGAAGATAGATTCAGACTGATATAAGGAAGAAGTTTTTTACAAAGAGGATGATGAATCACTGAAACAGGTTGCCCAGAAAGGTGGTGAATACCCTATCGCTCGAAACATTGAAGGCCAGGTTGAACAGGGCTCTGAGAAACACAATATACTTGAAGATGTCCCTGCTTATTTCAGGATGGTAGGACTAGATGACCTTTAAAAGTCCCTTCCAACCCAAACTGTTCTATGATTCATTCACTTCACGGTCCCACATGAGAGGCAGTATAAGGAAGACAACCAGGTTTGGCTCCTTGTGTCCCTTTCCCTTCAGGCTTTGTTGTCCCAGTTGCCCTGTGCTGAGACATAGTGCTCCAGGGTGTGTCAGACATAACCTCAGACTTCCATCTTCCAATTAAGCTCTTCTCTTGAGCACCTCTAAGTCACATGTTTTTCTAATTTCTTCTTTTGTGTATATTTGCATTTTCCATCCTGGAAAATGGATGGGATTTTGGTGTATACTCAAGTGGGAGATCATACATAGATTTACCCATGCTGTAGGCATCAACTTTTCATCATCACTTTAATTCTTTTTCCAGCCATGCCAAAGAAGTTAAAGAATATTTTGTGTTCTGAAAGGCAATAAAAGCACACTGGAAAGATTGAATGGTTAAGAATACAGCCAGCAGAAAGCAGCGCACTTCCAAGTGCCCTCTTCTTTGCTTGCAGTCCTGCTATTTTGAGAACTCACAGTCTACAAGGAACAGTTACAAATAGATGTAAAACACACAAAGTCATGGTCCCTTCCATCCTATGTGCTGCTTGATTATTATCTAACCTTTTAATGTAAGTTATGTACAGTTGCATGGAATATATAATATCTTTCTGAATTAAAAAACTATTAAACACTGACTATAGAGGATAAACTACCCAGTCATTGGTCATACACAGTTCAACTCTTTTTCCTTGCTAATATCAAACTAAATGTTCTAGAGAAGTTTTTCAAAGCACAAACAAGAATATGAGGAGGAAATATCCGCATACACCTAAATAATTTCCTTCTTAATTTAGCAAAAATATATGCTCATGAAATGAAAATGCAAATCCAATGCAAATCTTGTAAAGGATTTTCTATCTACGGAGAGATCAAAAGTGTGTATAGATTCCCCACCAATCTCAAGTAATACTCTAATACCCAGAAGACTGGATTTAAAAGGATTTTTGTGGTCACCACTGCTTTCCCTGCTTTAAAGTCATATCTTGGTAAGCATGATTTGAAGAACTGAGAGAGCAGCAAATCAAAACACAGACAAAAAACCCCAAGCAAACAAACAAACAGAAAGAAAATCAAAACCATGGCATAGAAATAAGTTACTGAAGAAATCTCAGCAAATAAATTTCAGCAGAAACAATGTCAGGTGTAAAATAGGAGAGGAAAACATACTCCTCCAGGCCCCACAATGGATATTGTTTTTATCCAAAATCAGCAATGGCAACCCTTCAGCTAAACATTAGCGCATCAAATTCAGTAGCATAAATCAAAACAGAACCTTCTAAAATCATTAATAGAAATGATGCAGATTCAAAATGGGTATTAAGAACTTCATTCCAGAGCAAGCCATAACTAATCATAGACTAGACTGTATCCAATATTCAGTGATTCACACTGAGGGTGAACCCTGCTTTGTAAAGGGCTGAAAAATCTCCTTTCTTATCACCTGGTTTTCCTAGGCACTGCAGAGCTGGTAGCAAACTCATTTGCTCTCCAAGCTCAGGGCTCTCCATCTGCTGCTGACTTTTGATGGGACAGGAGCAAGAAAGACCCAGGTGACCTCAGAAAGCAAGATCATTTTTAAAGCATCTAAATCCTTTGAAGGGGATGCAGGAAAGGCCAGGAGCCTTTCCAATTTGTCAGTTTGGAATAGTTGTACAATACAAATTATTTCTTCTTTTCTGCTACTTACTTACAATTAAAGGAGTTACAGCAATGATACCTTAAATTTTGTAACTTCATGTTTTTCACCTGTTTCCGTGCATCTCTAATCCTTGTCAAAGAAATTCATGCAGCGATGTAAAATAGCACCTGACGAGTTTTGAGCTTGTGTGGGATGAGTTTCTCTTTATTTAGAATTTCTGCAGGAAACAGTTATTCAGACTGAAAGTTGCACAGGCTAGGTAGGCAGCACCAAAAAAATAGTTGGAAACAGCTCAAGTACAGAAATACGGGTTTTTCCAATGTCTTAAAACTTCATCTCAGAGTAAACAATGACATCCTAAAATTCATATGTGATTATCACAGACATTTCATATTTGTTTATTCTCTGCTACCCAGTGTCTCATGAATTTGAAAATGAAGGACTAAGCAGATCTATGTGTTCTAACAAAAGGCACTAAGTGATAACCCGTGGCCACAGGACACAATGGTAGAAACTGTTGCGGTCTTCAGAACATAAGAGACTAAAAGAGCATTATGCTTTTCAGTAAAATGAAAATCTTATCTACATATAGACTGACTGATACTGGAAAGACTCAGTAGTTTCTGGAACTGATGATAACGGTTAACCACAATCTCCTGGTACAGCCACATTTGATTTTAAAATTCTACTTGGTATGTCTTTGTCTGTTCTCCATTTGTGACATTCTGTCCATTTATCTACCAGGTGGAAGATTATTTTCCTGTGGTTACTACTCATTTGTTATAGCATGAAGGATAGCTGATCCTTAGTGAGACTCTTTCTTAAAAGATTCTGTTCATAGGTAATTCTTCTTAATATAAATTTTATGCCATAGCAAGCAGGGTTGTGTTCTTCATCTCCTTTTATTGCTAACAGCATTTATACTAAGTACAATAATATTAGTAATATTCTATTACATTTGTTCAATATTTTCCATTTGAACTTTTTCAAAGCATTTATGAAAAATATTTAGCATGCTGTAGTTTTGTGAGGAGCCTTCTGATTTCCTGTCTTGTCTCTGCACCGTTGGACCCATCTTTCTCATATGTCCTGTAAGCTGTTGGAGTTCATTATCACCAGTTAAAAATAGCTCATCATACAACTCAGTTCATGTAAACAGATAAAATTATGTCAAACTCATAGAATTTAGGTCCATTTCTGCCAGTAGTTTGGTAGATATAATAATTCTCCAGGCTGCAGTTTTTATAATCCAAAAAGATTATTGCTGCTTATGAATGTGTTCAAAAGGGAGCTGATTCCCTTCTTCCATTATCCCCCTCATCCCCTCTTTCAGTGTTTGTTTCATTGTTAGAAATTTTCCTGATCTATGAGATGGAACAGTGAACAAGGTCCCCTACCCAGATAAATCTTTGTCTCTAGGAGCACTAAGGCGTAGTCTGCTTTTCTTCTTTGACATCGAAACACAGACTAATTTAGGTAGCAAGAATCCTGGGATCCAAGGTCCTTCTCAAAAAAATGGGTCCTGCTCATGGCCTTGGCCAGGTGAGTTTTGAAAATCTCCAAGGAGGCATGTTCCTTATCACCTCTGGGGAACCTACTCCTGAAATTAGCCACTCTATCTGTGAGGACGTTTTTCCTTATATGTAAATTGAACTGGCCATACGTGTGCTAGCACTGCCCTGATGAGGGCTCAGTTTCGTTGCTACCATGGCCTGCTGCTGACTCCTGCTCATCGTGCACCTGCCAGGCCCCCTTGTCCTCTCCTTCCCAGCTGCTTCAAAGCCTGTGCAGGAGCTGCATGGGTTATTTCCCTACAGATGCAGAGCTCTGCATTTGCTCTTTGTTGATCCGGGTGAGATTTCTGCCAGCGCATCTCTCCAGCTTGCTTGAGAAGGACTCAGTGGCGATCTCTGAGGATGCTGATTGTAAGCAGACGCCGGTTGCACTTTGGATCACACTCAGCAGTTCAGCCAGTTTTTCAGCCACTTCATAGTTCACCCATCCAGTTCTCCTTTTCTCTCCAAGAAAAATATTTGCAAGAAACTGTCATTCCTTAGAGGTTTAGAACTGGACATTAATTATTTTCTATTCTTTTGCCAGTCCTACCATTGTTAAACCTGAAATATCAGGCAAAGCAGGTACAGAAAACTAAAATTAATGACAAAAACAGCTTATGTTTTCCCCTCTGCTCTGTATTTTTTAATGAATGGTTGCTCTAACTATAGGTAACTATGGGCAAAACACAACTGGTTGCAAAGGATGTGCTGCTCCTGTGCTGCCAGAGCTGAAGAACTCCCTCCAATCTGGCCATAGCAGAGATGCTCTTCAGGAAGGGAAGGGCAGACAAGCAGCCTACATGTATTGCTATCCAGAGCTCAGGCTTTACCTTCTGCCTGCTTGTTTTTCACCCCTCTGTGGTTACAACACACATCTGCTCAACTATGCATGGGGACAAGTGATTAGGTGAAGTAATTCTCTCCTGAAGTGCTGTAGATATTTCACTTAGTTAGACTTTGAAAGGGGAAGATGACAAATCAAACCCATTCTGTCTCTCCCAGATATGATATCCCATGCTCTCCACAGAGAGCACTTCCAACCCTGATTACAGGTTTTTAGCATAAGTATAAATCAATCTGCTCCTTCCACTGGAACAAAGTGGTTTTGCTGCTTTTATTCTCCCCTAAAGAAAAAAGGCTGCTTCAGTTGTATTGGATATCAAAAATACCATCAAAACATAATCTGAAACAGTATGTAATTATTTTTTCATTTCAGATCAGTCTTTGACAGACATGCCTGAAGGCAAAATAGATTCATATCCCTAACAACCTTCTAGCAGTTGAAATCTATAAACAGCTTATACAATGTGCAAATTGCTATTTCAACAAATGAGAAAGGCTTAAAATAAATCTCCAAAAAGTAAAGTAACTAAATTAAACTCTGAACAGTAAACACTTTCTGTAGCAGAGAAAAGTGGACAGTCATTTAATAAATCTCTTTTTAATTGCATTCATTTTGTTAAAGGAAATATTCCAAAATGAACGAAGTTTGTGTTGGTTCCTCTAAATATTGCACTGAAGTCAGACCAACTACACTGATTTTCTTCTAGAGACCATGAAAACTCAGTCATATCATGAGCGTAAGAAATGGGAACGTAGATACTACCCCATGATACATATCCTGAGTACATTCTCAAATTACAGAAGAGCCTGGGGACATGTAATGTTGTGAATAACCAAAACTCTATTGTCTAAAATTGAGCTGTATCTTCTGTCATAGCATCTCCTTTGGGCTTTATTCCTGCAAGTTTTGCTGGAGCAGAAACATTTCGGATTTCTCAGTGAAACTGTACCTCTAGGAGGGATATTGAAAGTTCAAATTTTTTTTCAGCATCAGGAAACTAGGTGTTCTGGAGAATCTGATTAAAACTACTGTGTGAATCATAAGGTCAACAAATGCAGAGACAATGTGTTTCATGTAGGCAGCTAGTTATCCTCAGGGACACATCGATGGCCTTAACTGTCCAGAAAGATAAGTTAAATAATCTATTCTTAGAATTTAGTGCAAGAACCCAGTCATGCACCCTTTCTATTTTCCCCTTTAGTTTATTTGTCTAGTTTCACTAGTCTGAGGAACAGACACTGATGCCGTATAAGGAAGAAAAAGAAGTTGAGTCCAAAGGGAGACAGATCCTCTGTTTCTTCATCAATCTGAACTCTCACCACACAACACTGCACTGCATTTCCCAGGCAGGAGATGGTGCGATCAGGGGGTGCAAGCCCCCCCTACACTTCCCAGGGCACAGGGAAGCCTCCTCAACAGCCCATGTGTGCCCCACTGCTGGGCTGCATCCCAAAGCTGGGTTGATGTATACCCAGAAGATGGTAAAGACTCTTTGTCCCATGGACTGACAACATAGGGATCTATTATTTGGCTGAAAGGAAAAGATCCCTGTGTCCTTCTTGTGGTTAAATAGTGCAAGAGCATATGTCAGGTTTGTAGCTGATTCACCTAGTCCTATTGCTATGGAAAAAACCACGGCATGGCTTTATGGTATGGCATGGCATAACCATGACAAGTACTTAACAAAGAAAAAATAAAACCCAAAGTAGGAACTGATTTCATTACATTCAGGAATTTTTTTGGTCCCATGAAAAGTGGCATTTGTTAAACTAGTGGAATACTGACAATAGTTACCAAATTGTTGTCACAATGCTGAAATCTCTACATATATGGATGAGACATCAAGAATTAATACTTTTCTTATTATATGGTTATCTAATTTCCAGATTTTATAATGGAAGTTTGATGCTATAAAAAAGCATTATACAAACTCAGCAGTATCTAAGTGGGGAGTTTTCTGTTACAGGCAGTACCTATGTTTTGACTATAGTTGTATAACAGTGAATCAAAATGTAATGATTATCCAAAACACTAAAGTTAAATCGAGGGATGCATCTATACAAAATGAAACACAGCCATGTGTGCTTTCTCCTGGGTTATGAAAATAATGTATTTAAACATTTTAGCAGACTTTTGTGTTCTCCATTAAGTAGAAATATACTCCACCAGTTATGCTAGCAAAGCTTAAAGCATTTAGAGCAGTAGCATTTCTTCAAGGTTTAGCATGCATGACTCCTAGTTAATATTCCCTCGGTATTTTTAAAAAACTGAATTATCTATTTATGTTTAAATTCTGAAACATATTTCGTTTAGGTTGCTAGTACAAAGTCTTACTGAAGTTTTTTAATCCATTTCAGCTTTAGCAAGTATTCTCCACAGTATATCAGCTGAAGACTTTCCTGTTTGTCTTAATTTACTGTGAATAAATTTGTTTCTACAATTAGCACACAGGCCCCTAAAGCCAGAAATACCCTAAATTAGTGGTACAGTGCATTTTGGGATGTTACTTAATTACTAAATCTAAGTAGTAGAACTATGAACAAGAAGCTTCTTTTAAGTATTAGGCAACTTTCAAGACAGAGTTGAAACTTCCCAATGGAAATAGGATGATCTTTACATGTTTCACTAACAAAACCTACTTAAAGCAATGTGAGGCATTACGTAACATTTAAAAATAAAGGAGATAAAACAGCTTTGTTTTTGTAAAAAAACCCTTTTATATAAGCCTATTGAAGTTTATGTGCCAATTATGAATACTCAGCCTGTCATTTTAAACTCTTGCAGACAAGGACAGAACCTTTTGTCGTTAGAGTTGTGGCTATTTGTGGGAGCAAGCAAGAAATATCATGGGGGTTTTGAGCTTTCCTCAGCCTGTGGGTGTGCAAATCAAGAGAGCTGATTCCTCCTTGCATAGTTGCTTCATGTGAAAAACATGAGCAGCACTGGGTGCAGGGAAAGCACGTTTGGCCAGCGTGAGCCAGAGAAAATCTGGCTCAGCTCAAAGACAGTGGTCTTCCATGAAGCCCTGGAGAGAAATTTGCAGTGCTGTTATGCATGAGACTGAATAATTCAGCTTATATTTCTTTTATGTGTCACAAGGCAGTGACAACAAATAAAAGATATTTGTTAAAGCAACTAGATGTTTAGGGTTTTTGGGAAATACGACATCCCTCATGATAAATGAACTCCTTCTTTGGGAGCACGCGGGGCCGTGCCTGCTGCCAGCTTCTGAGCAAAGAGTAAAGCAGTTTGTGAAAGCTTTAGCACAGCATTTCCTTGCCTTTACGATTTTGTCACCATGTCAGCATTTTAACATCACACGAAACCTAATTTTTTTCATAATAGCATAATCTAAATCGAGAGTTTAGTTTCTTAAAGTTATAATGAGATTTCTGTACATGGTTCCAGCTCCAGGTGGGGCACCATCTGCAGCACTGGTCGTTAAGCAAACATTGACACATTAGTCACTGGACAGGTACAAAATAAATGCTATCAAAATGCAAAAAATAAAATTGAGCAACAGATTTGTGGGAAAAATGAGTCTCCAATGTTCATATCACCTAGACATTTAAAACAGGAATTCTTAACATTTTCTTAATCTGATTTTGTTTTCTTTTTATAATACATTAAACAAATGGATCTTTTTCTAATATTTCCATATCTCACAATTGTCTGGAACATAATATAATGTAATAATATAATAATATATAGAAAAATTGTACAATCATGCTAGTGAAGTTTACCTCCTTCCTAATAGAAATAATAATCTGAATGTTGTTGTTATCCACATGTGTTTATTTTGTCACTTTTTATTCTCTTTTTATTTTTATATCAACATTTGTTTTGTCACGGTAGCTATCTATGGCTAGTACTACTTACTGGCAGACAGTAGGGCAGCTGCTCACCAGCAACAACATGGATTTGTCACTCAAGTCCCTGGGCAAGATGGATGGATTTTGACCTGCGTAATGGGCTTTTCCTCTTCTGGAAAATTGAGAGACAAAGGAGAAATCTATAGTACTCTTGCACTGTTTGGCTTGGACCCTTGTGAGCTGCACACACCTTTTCTGAGAGCTGGGAAATGTTGCTGCATCCCATATTTTGGACATAGCCAGCAAATATCAGGGAATTGTCTTGGGTAGGTATGCCTTTGTTTTCAGTCGTTCTTTTGTTGGCACTTATTTTTCTGTTTTTACATAAGAAAAGGATGAGCAGAGATTTCTTATTTACCCTCTCGGCCCAACTCACTGCTTCAATTTTTTCTATCATGGATACTTTTGAGCATCTCCTCTTCAGTGCAAATTCTCTTTTGAGCATTTTTTAATGTCTTTAAAAAAGACATGTCTTTTCTTTAAAAAAGACATCTTTGCTGTCTTTTTTTTCTGAGCCATCCATTCTTTGTGAGCTGATTCAAAATTTGTATGGCTCACGTATCCGTTTTTTCAAGACAGTGAAACCTTCATTAGTTTTCATTTCATTTTATACTGTATGTATTCTAGTAATTTCTTCACTTTCTTAGTGGATGGTGCATGTTAAAGAGCATTTTTTTATTGATCTCTCCACAATGACATCAAGTATTTCCTCTGTGTGCTTGGAATTAATTTTAAATGAGTTGACCTGTATGAGCAATTCAAATGAATGTTATCAACATGTATTGTCAGCTTTGACTTGCGCAATATTCACTTACAGTTTTGTTATCTTCCACTGAAATTTTAGAGATATTTCTTGGACTTTTGTAACAAGTACGTATTTGCCAGCTGTAAATTTGTCACCTAACAAATCATTTTCTTTCCAAAGCATGGGAAATTACACAAAGCAGGATGAGATATATTAAATATAACACTTGTTTCCAAAAGGAGACTTTTGGCAGTCCAGTATTATTTGGAACGCTTGGACCAGACACATGGTTAGATGATAAGGTGTCTACAGTTTCATGTGCAATTTCACATTTTTCATGAAGAGTCGTACCAATGAAAATGAAAAGGTTCCAGGCAAAATAAAAACATCTCAAGAGAGCATTTTGGTTAAATCTGAAAACATCAGATATACTAGTTCTTCCCCCAACACCAAGGCCATTTCAAAGCCATGTTGATGTGCGCATGGAATGCATTTTAAATAAACTAATCTTTTGTTCAGATTATATTTCAACTAGTCATTCTTTTCTGTGCAGAAAAATGACCATTTCTCAATTTTCTGATTTTCTTTTCAGACAGATGAAATTAACCTTACCACTGTAAAGGATTTAGCTGAAGGAACAGGTCCAGGTTGGTGTACTATATGTCAAGAAAGATGCTGATAAAAATGACAAAACCTAGAAAAAATTACCTTTGGAAAAAGATAGGATGAACTGAGCTTATTTATCCTGATAGAGAAAAGACCACAGAGAACATACTAATAGTTTTGAAATACACAAAAAAATTGCTTCCTACAGGGGGGACACATGATATGTACACAGCAAAAGCAATGAGCTTAAATAACAGACAAAAACATTCAGTTTATACATTATCAAAGATTCAGTTTAGACATTATTATTACTGATGAAAGTAGTGGAGCTTGGGAGTTGATTGCCTGGATAGATTATGCAGTCTCTGCTAACAGACATGTTTAAGAAGCAGTAAGTCAAATATCTGTTAGGAGGGTCACAGATTCTGTTTTCAGGCATGAAACTGGGATAAGAATATTTTTGAGACACTGTGCTTTCTTCATTTGAAGTTCTGATTTTTATTAATGATGATTTTTTTTTGTCTCATTCCATGGCCACTCATTTCTTTAGTCAGCTCGTGTAGGAGATGTTACCTTTCTCTGACTCTTTCTTTTGTCTTCTGATTTGTGATGTACTAAGCAGTGCAGTGTCAATTAGTTTTCCGTCTTTGCCTATAATGGTATTCGAAAGTCCTGCTTAGAGTTTCTAATTTGCCATTAATTTTATTTTACTGTCTTTTATTTTACAATACTAAAATAATCACAGTCTCAGAACATACTGTAATGTCCCATAATGTATAATGATTCTTCTAATGGTTCAGGTTTGAAATGGAATAATTTTCCTAGACTAATCACCTCATCAAAGAATCATAATGGCAACCTCAAGTGGTGTCTGTAGTCATGAACTCAAAGCATTGCACCAATCTAAATCTCACAATCGACCTTCTAATGTCTCTGTAGCAGAAGCTTCAACAACCTTAAACTGAAATAATGTTGCCAATGCATATTCATCTCTCTCTCATTATCAGCAAGGCCTCCACAAATTTTCACTGATTCTCTACCGGGACTATTGGTGTCACATGAACACCACTCTCATGTGAGCAAAGAGTGCATGAAAGTGACAATTATAACTATTCTCCAAGGTTGCATATCAAAATGGATGTCTTCACAATGTTTTTGTGGGTTTTTTTTAACTGAAGAATTACGCTCTATGCACACTCAGCAAATACTAAACACACCTTCAGTTCTTATGTTGTAACTGGGAAAACGTCTAGCTGGCTAATATGATTCCTATTTGTTTTGCTGATGTTTATGTCTGGTTTATTATTTAATTTAAATTTTATGTCAGTTAGAATGAGATATGTCTTTGCTTTGAGGGATACGGGACTAGCTGTGTTTTGGTTTTCAGCCTTAAATATAAATTTCCTGGTTTGCTTGGTCATTAACAGAAGAACATGTAAGCTTTTCCCTGTGATAGGAGATGCAATACCTAAATAGACCTCAAATATCGTGAATGAATACATGGAGCTGGAAAGAGCTATTATATAATTATATAATAGAATTTTATTGTCATATTGTACACTGTATATTGTATAAAGCTTGTTGAGGACAACGAAATCTTTGCAATGCAGAATGACAGAATGTTTTTGTCTCATTCAAGGAAAGAAGTTTGAAAAAATCACTCAGTTAATTCAGTTTTCTTAGAAAGTACAGCTCTGCTCAAATTAAAGCAAGGTAGTGACCAAAGGCGATGCCATTAATCCACACTGATGGATTAATTTCTTTGCAAATCCAAGCTCTCCAAAGTCTTCAGAAGAACTGTATGGGTAAGTTTTGTAAAGGCAAAATGCTTCAGGTATTAAATACCTTCACTTAACTCTAAAACCTGAGAACCCTACCAGAAACTGTGGAGAAATACAAGAACGATTTCTGCATTCCTCTATGACAAAATATTATCCTTACCTTTGTTACCTAAAGTGGAGTCAGAGAAAGGCAGGTTTTTAAAACTTAGAAATGGTTCCTTTTTGTCAGTTCTAATTGGCAGTGAACCATTTGCTATGCATTCACAATATTTAAATACAGGAGAAGATGCACTACTCTCCAGCCTGCCCTTGTGCCTTAATGAGTCTGTCAAAGAAGTATACTGAAATATAGCATTAATATAAGGGGCAAAGCAAAAGTAATAACTATTTCTTATAATTCCTTCATAATTCAGCAAACCAAGCACAGCAATAAGACAGCGTTTCCAGGATGGTAAAATAAGCTAGACATTGTTTTAATTCATGGATCAAATAGATTACCATATAAACACAAAAATAAAGAAAAAGTAGAAATAAAGCCACACTTCGTGTGTGATTTTTATTTAGTTTTCTTCCAAACCCACAAAAGTTGAATCTGTCAGAAAAAGGATAAGGTAAATCTCCTTTTATTCAAATTGTGATTCTTGTGAGCCAGTTTTTCTTAGAAGAATATGAATATTAATTCACAAAGAATAGACTTCTTAAAAATGGCAAAGACAAAGAGAAGTTCTAAGAAAAAATCTGTTAAATGTGATGGTTTCCTAAATGGTTTTAAACTCTCTTTTCTTTATATGTATCGGTTGCCTAGTAAGATTTCAAGCCCTGACTCAGGCTACTGGCAGAGTTTCTTCTGCAAGATCTGTTTAATATTTTCATGTAAGAATTCTTGGGCACAGATCTGTTTGCAAGATCAAGGCAGAGGTTATATTTTCCCAGGTCATAGAATATTCTGAGTTGAAAGGGCCCCACAAGACTCATAAAGTTCGACTTCTGCCAGGTAGAACAGCATCTTTTGGTAGCCTCGAAAGACCATACATACCATACCTGCTGTACAAATAAAGAATAATGAAAACTTACATTTAAAAAATAATTTATTATATTAATTAAATATAATAATTTTAATATGTAATTTTAATAGTCCATTTCCATTTAATCTACAAATGGTTTTGCAGTTCTATTCTCCTTTCTCATTAGTTGAAGTCTTCCTTCCTCTCCACTACCTGCTGCCCAGATGACAATTAAACATTTATTTTCTGGTCTTAGAAATACTCATGGCTCCTTGGTGTTTAGTATTAAAGTCCAGGTCTGGCTCAGGCAGAATATTTGCACTCTTCTTTTTCTTTCAAGTCTTCAGTTGTGGGGTCTGAGGGACACAAATTTATTTTTCATTTCTCTGTAGAGAAGAACATCTTCCTTTGATCGTATCTCTGAGAGAGTTCACAAGATTCTAGGTGCCATCACCTACTCACTGACATGTTTCTAATCCATGTTCTCTCGCATGATGCAGAAGCAAGATTCCTCATAAGATAGATACTTCACTTAATCCTCCTTTAACTGCCCAGCCCAACCTACAGGTCTAGACCCCTGGACCCATTAGTTGTAATTCTTTTCAACACTTAGCACCCCAGTGTTATATCAATACTAAATCATTGTTCCCTAAACAACTCTCTGGACAGTGTCTATGTTTTCTTGTATTTGTTAGTCCAGCACAGTTTGCTTCCTGGAAACTGCTGCTGTATAAATAATATCTTCAGGATCTCTTGTGTGTTTGCTTGTTATCACAGGGATAGGAGAAGAGACACAAAAAGATGACAAAAAAAGGAATTTTGTCAAATACTTCATTGACATTTCCATGTTGGCAATTGGTCCAATTGTTTATTCAAGGAAAACTCTTTGATCTACTGTATTTCTAGACATTCATACAGTTTTAATAATTAATGCAGTCACCTCTCTGGAAATTGTTAAGGATGTGAAAAGAATAGATTCCTTACAAAACAATGGTATTCTTGATGATATCATACTTGAATAATTTCACTTCTCCTCCTAAGCCCTACTTTAATGACCATACTCTCCTGAGAGGTCTCTGAAGTTCAGCTGATACGGTTTTCTTTGATGAAAGCAAGGTAGCATTGATGGGTTTTGATCAAAAATATATATATATGATATTGGAGATATCCCTGTTAAAAAAAATATACTCCCTTCAAAGAGTATCCATCATTGTTTTAATAAAAACAAATATTTTAATGTTTCAGCTCTGTATGCCTTGCTTTCTAAGTGGATATGTGTGTAATCTGTTAGAGCATTACAGTCTATCTGGGATCACTTAGCTAGCATAATTTAAATAGTGCTCTGCTTTTAAATCAAATCTGCAGAAACAGATTCTTTTGTAAACTCTTAACCTGGGGCATTTGGATCAGGTACACCATGAAAAGTTCTTATTCTCTCCAATTTAAGAATATAAAACGAACATAAAATGAAAATTAAGTACTAAGACAAAAAGTTTTCACAAATTTTCTTTTCCTTTTTTTTTAAAAAAAGAACCTTATTTTGATAAATTTAAACAAAACAAACAAACAAACAAACAAACAAAACCACAAAAAACTTCAGGTGACATTATTGTGTATTTATAGTTCAAGCTATTATTATGGCTCCCAAGTCACAATAATATTTGTTCAAAAAGAGATAAAACTCATCAAAGGGAAAATGCAGCATATAACAGCCCTGCTGTTATCACAAGTGGAAATATGGAAGTAAAAAGGCAGCTAATATAGACTTCTGGGAAATAAAGCACAGTGTAATGGTAAATCTAATACAGCTCCTGAATTTATTTGAGCAAGGTGATAAGGCGACTTGATGATGTTGCATATAAACTAGGGCACGTCTAGTAGATGTTAGTGATGGTGAAGTGCATAGATGAGAGACATATGCTTTCCAACTTCCCTTTGAAAGCACTGGATTCCTGAGGCAATGCACCCAACTGTGACCTTGACAGTTTTCTCCTAATTGAACGACTCTATATCACAAGTCCTGAAAAAAAAAAAAAAAAAAAAAAGGGAGTGTTCAAGCTCCATAAAGAAACATATTTTTAATTTCTCATGCTCTGCCCATTAAATGATTCTATCAATGAATATAAAATTTCAATGTTCTACAGTCATCATGGCTAGGCTCTGCGAACAAAGATTTGGGAAGGGCTCTACCCACATTTATTACAAGCGCGCTGGTGGCTAAAAAGGCCAATACGAGATAGGCACGTCCGGTTGCAAAAGGCACAGCAGAAAGAGTCCTTAGGTGGCAAATTCTGCAAGACACGATTCTTTCTACGTTGTCTTTTCTCCTCAAGAGTGATCCTGCGTGCATTCTCAAAAGCATCAGCAGCATTTTAGATAGTGTGTCTCCAGACCTCCCGATTGGAGGCCAGAGTAGACCAGTTATGTTGATCAATATGGTCAAGGTTGAGATGTTGTTTCAGGGAGTCCTTGTACCTTCTCTTCGGGGCTCCTCTCTTGCGACAGCCAGTGGCAAGTTCACCATAAAGCAAGATCTTAGGGAGGCGGTGGTCCTTCATCCTTGAGACATGCCCTGCCCAACACAGCTGTGTTCTCAGCAACATGGCATCAATACTTGTGATTGCTCCTTGTTCTAGAACAGATGTATTGGTCACATAATCTGACCAGTGGATGTTTAGGATTGTACAGAGGCAGCGTTGATGGAAGCGTTCTAGGAGTCACAGGTGACAGCGGTAGATGACCCATGATTTAGATCCATATAAAAGAGGAGAGTAGACAGCACAATGGCTCTGTAAACACTGAACTTCATACTTTTCTTCAAGTGTTTATTTTGCCAAACTCTTTTATGAAGCTTTCCGAAGGCACTGTATGCCTTTGCTAACCTGTTGTCTATCTCTCCGTCAGTCTTACCGTCCGAGGAGATGAGGCTACCTAGATAATTAAACTGCTGGACTGATTTGAGCTCTGATTCGCCAATGGTGATATGGGCATGATGGAAGACTTCCTGAGGTGCAGGTTGATAGAGAACTTCTGTCTTCTTTAATCTGACTTCCAGCCCAAAGAGCTCAGCAGCATCTGCAAAGTAGGATGTTAAACACTGCAGGGCTGCTTCTGTGTGGGTAACAAGGGCGGCGTCATCAGCATAAAGCAGCTCCCGGACAAGATGGTTTAAGGTCTTAGTGTGAGCCTTCAGTCGCCTTAGGTTGAAAAGGCTTCCATCAGTACGATATCAAATGTAGATACCGTCCTGATCATCGAGGTCTGCCGTGGCCCTTTGGAGCATCATGCTGAAAAAGATTGTGAATAGGGTTGGTACAAGAATGCAGCCTTGTTTCACACCACTGGTTATTAGAAAGGGCTCAGAAAGTGCATTGCCATATCTGACTTGGCCGTGCTGATCCTCATGGAGTGAGATGATCATTTTAAGGTACTCGGGGGGACAACCTAAACCTTCCAAAATCTGCCATAGACCTTTTCTGCTCACAGAATTGAAAGCCTTGGTGAGATCAACAAAGGTTACATAGAGACCTTTGTTCTGTTCCCTACACTTCACCAATGGACCAAATGAAGTTTGTCTTCCTTCATCTGGCAACTCAGTCTTTTACTGAGTGAAAACCCTGATACAGAAAGTTGTGTGACATATATTTGCATATTTAAAATTAAATGTCTAACTCTTCACAAGATGCCCAAGTATGCTATGTGGGAACATACAAATGAAAGAGAACAGATCATACTTGTCAGTAGAGTTGGGACAAGCTGGGATTAAGAGTCAAATGAGTATAAGAAGTCACTGCTTAGACCTTTACAGTATGACAACTGCATAAACAGCTTATCTGTGGAGACAAAGCATAAATGAATTATCATTAATTCAAAACATATTGCAAGTGTGGCAATAGGGAATGTTCAACAAATGGACTGTCTGATTCGAAGGGCAAACAGCCCGATTTTTTTTCCTAACAAATGAAGTAAGCTGGTACATCTAAAATACTTCTGAAAGGAAACATAAAAATTTACAACATATGAATGTATGTAGTGTGAATAATTGTTGCATAGTTAAGAGCTTGAAGACATCCTTCCAGCAATGACTGATTGTAAAAAACCTCACAACCTTCTAGTAAGAAATTGAATAAGAGTGAGGTCTCGATAACTCATTGTCCCAAGAAGTTTTATCCTTTGCGTGTAGAGAGAGGACTTGCCTTTAGCAGAAGTCAAGTGAATCCTTGAGCTGCCCTTGAGCTGCATCAGCCCCCAGGCAGCCCACTGAGCCCCTGTGCTGACACAAAGGTCTCTGGGCTCTCAATGCTCTACTCCTGTAACTGGATTGGCCTGTTAGTTATTCAGGGACTTCAACACATATAAATAAAGAAAAATGATTGTAACTTGCAGGTGTCAAAGGTCCTATTCCTCTGAGGGTTGAGAACTGCAGGGTCAGACCCTGAGCAGTGAACCTGTTTGACCCATGCAGAAGTTGTTCTAAAAATTAACAGTCAACAGATACAAACAAGCTCTTGAAATGAACAGACGTGATTAGGGAGAAAGGCTAAATATTAAATTTTCCTAACCAAGCAGCGAGACAGATGTCAATGAAGTAAGTGAAATGTTGTACAACACAAATGTCCACTAAAATTACTATTATTATCTCTCTGGGTGTAAGATGATGCAAACATATTACATGTAAGATCATAAGGAGGCACTTCCACGAAAGGTCTAGCTTAGAGAATAACTTGCTTGAGCAAGTTGCTAAGCCAAAAAATTTTGTTTTGTAAAGAAAACGGTAGTGGATTAAGTCTGACTTTTTAAACCAGTCAGTGGGGATTGTCTTAATTTACAGCAGAAGATGTCTTGTTTCCTTCCTGTTGTTGCCACTTTGACATGGTGCGATTCTGCCATGCCATGCCTCTGCTAACAGAAAAAAGCAGAAGCACTAAAGCAGTCGTCAGAGAATTAGACCTGAGATATTCAGAATGACTGATGATTGACTTCAGAATTTAAGAAAAAGGGACTTGTTTAATGAAGGTGACTGCTGAGTATTTTCTAATAACCTTGTCCCTGTAGAAGTTTGAACATTTGAAGCAGAGCCCTAGAAATCCCTATCTCTTCCTTGGAATCATTATTACTATTGCATGCATTTCTGAGGATACCATTAGATAGGAATAGGACACCATTTCCCCAGGGATAAAGGAAATTTTCCCATTTCCTCTTTTACAGGATACAGCTGTTTACACAGCAGAAACAGATGCATCATATTTTTAAAAACAAGCTGCCACTCCCACTTAGCAATTTTATTTGAAGGAGAACCTATGCTGTTTCTATGCAACAAAGATACCTTGTCTCCTGTTGTATGGGTATGAAGGTGCAGCTTTATCTCCAGGGCTCAGCAGAGGCTGTTAACTAACAACGCTGCTGCTTCCTCCAACCTGCTCTTACGCTTGTCATCTTCTGCTCCAGCTGCAGTGACTCATCATGGAGCAGGAGGCCCGCTCTCAGGAATGTCTGTTGGAGGCATACACTGTTTGCAAATAAAGACAGCCTACACTACCTCTGATTCCCTGTGGTTTGTGGGTTTTATTGACTTTGTGGCAGCTCTCTACCCATTTCTTTATTACAGTTTCTGAGTCACTCAGTAGGAATTAAGAAGTGACTGTTTTCACTGACTTGTGGTAGAAGCTTATGTGACATTTCCATCATCCAAATTTGGCATCAGGTCCTTGAAATAGTATCTGAAGTTTATTTAGGTTCACTTCACCCCAATCCAAGAATGTAATCATCTGACCTATTTTATACTTAGAGTGAGATGAACCTCTGCCCAGAAATGCCTGCTTTTCTCTGCTGAGCAAAAAAGGTGTCTACAAAACAAGCTCAGAGCTAACCAGCTGTACTATAGATAACTACATTTGTTAAATTCCATGTGGTGTCAGGACAGGCACAGTCTTGGGTGGGATTTACTCCTGATGGCTTGCCTGTTTGAGAAAAAGTATTTTGAAAAAAAGGATGTTTAGAGTAGTGCCTAAATAATGGCTAAGTCTCAGATGACCAACTCAAGGAATGAAACATCTAACACTAATTAAGATGACTAAGCTTGTTGCTATTAGGTGTACAGGACAGGTATATTAGGATTCACAACAGCCATCAGACTTCAAACTGGGACACCTAATGACCCAGAGGAAATGATGGAGTGACCAGAGTCTGACATGTCCTGCAGGACGTTATTTACGGCGGATTGGGGAGATTGGCAAATCCATTGCCACAGTTATTGGCCTATTTTGTTGATGCAACTAAGATCTTCCCCTTAGAATGCAAATTTACACAATTTGTGAAGGAAGAAGGTACAGGAGGGTTACTCACATCAGAGAGTAGTTCAGCTGACTCTGCCAATACAAGAGGGGCTGCAGGAACAACTCGCACCCGTAATCACTGCCATTGTTTGAAAGAGACATAGAGACAGAGCTTACCCCATCAGCCTTCAAAGGACAGCCAAACACCTGTGGCTTAACTTCTAGAGGCAAAAGAAAAACTCAACACATGAGGTCTGAGAGGTGACGTCTCTAAAACAGCCAGACATGCTTCTCAACAGTACAAAGGACTGCATAACCTGATGCTGCTGGGTGTGCAGGATCAAAGTGTTCCTTTAGTCTCAGGAAACAGTTTCAGATTTAATTTACTTAGGAGATTTTCAGTGAAGGCCAGAGCTAATGTCAACATGAAATATGAAGGGAGTTTTTTGTGCATATATATAAAGGTCATACATTATGCCAAGACAGATTGGGCAGCATTAGTTCTTACCTGGGCTTTCTGCAAGGCTTGTGTGTAAATGACCGGGACTGGGGATGTGGTGATTCACAAAGCAAGGATGATGCCCAGGCATCCACTGATGTCACTTATTTACTGCCCTTATACAGTAAATATAATTTATACAAAAGGCCTGTAACATTAGGCTGTATTAGTGCCCTTCAAGAGAAATAGAAATGAGATAATTTTGCTGGCTCATCATTTCTTGGAGAATTGCTGTTTGATGGAGGAGATGCCTCTCTCACCCTTGTACTGCTTGCTCTGCCACCTGAGATTCAGCCTGATGTTAAGCCCAGAGAACTCCCATGTCAGATATGTTGCCCTCTACCAGGACCTGTCCTAGTCCTAAGCAGTAGTAAAGAGAAATTGATGTGAATTTGTAGCCAAAACAGAAAACTAGGCCTTATTGTAACAAATGACAATAACTTCTCTAAAAAACCCCACATTTCCTAAATTTTCATCTATGTGGTAGGAAGAGCTAGAAATTACTCATGTTTCACACAATGTGATAAAAAATAATTTTAAAATAAGAAACCAAGGAGCCAGAGACATGTTGCAGTGAAGTCTAGCAACTGTGAAGAAAACAGACTTTTTTAAACCACTCAGTCTCTGAAGTCTCTGCTGCCAAAAATACAAATAAAGAATGTAGAGATAATTAAAAAGAAAAATAAAAATAAGAAAAAAATATTAGTAGCTATGATGGGTAAATACAGCATTCCTTAGAAAGAAAGAGGAAAAGATAAAGTGACTGGATAGGAGAATTAAGGTATATATGCCAATCATTAGCAAACTATCACTTGTCCCAGCAGAGTAAATCCAATTCAGTAACTCAGGGGTAGTGGAAATTTTCCAAACACCATTTTCATGCTGAAAAGCTACTCCTGCAAAGCAATGAATTAGAAATGCAAAATCATACCAAAAAATGTGTCAGATAACTGTACAGAAAAGCAATTCCTTCAGGTTCCCTGGGGTCAGCAGATCCCTGCCTCATGGTAAAACCCTTCTTCAGGGACCTTGAGCCCAAATGCTGGCATTGACTTCTGAATGTACATCGGAAAGTGTAATTACTGCAATCTGTCTGGCACTCAGAAGCTTTATTTTGGAAGAAGCTGATGATTGCTACTTTATTGTCCTAACAAAAATCTTATGGCAGCACAGTGTGACATCACCCTGGGTAATAAGAGTGCGAGGTTAGAAATGTAACTTTTCTGGGGTGCTGTTTGCTAATTTATACTAAGCAGTGGCCAGTGGAAGGTATTGCAACTATAAGTAAGACAAGAGGGCATGGTCTTAAGCTCTGCCAGGGAAGGTTTAGGTTAGATTTTAGGAAGAAATTCTTTACAGAGAGGATAATCAGACATTGGAATGGGCTGCCCAGGGAAGTAGTGGATTCTCCATCCCTGGAGGTTTTTAAGATGAGACTGGATGTGGCACTTAGTACCATGGTCTAGTAACCACGGTGGTAGCGGATCAAGGGTTTGACTTGATGATCTCAGATGTCCCTTCCAACCCAGCTGATTCTATGATTCTGTGATTCTATGTTGCTGTTTTTGGAAACAGACATCAGAGTGCCGCAGGAGGCAACAGACAGAGTAGGGACAACCAACTTGTTACCAGGGGCAAAGTACTCAATGTGCGGAAAGTGTGTGTGGAAAGTACTCAGTGCGTGGAAAGACTCAAGTCTTTGGTCTTTAGCACTCAAGTCCTCAAAAATGTATGTGAAAAACACATCTGGTGGCCTTGGTGCTCGTCCAGCCAACCTCATGCAAGCAGCAGGCCAAGAGCCTACTTGAAATACTAATTTCAGTTAGAGAGGATGATAAAGTTGTTAATGATGATAATGCAAGCAGGTGCATATTGGAAATTGGGAGGAGCAGAGTGGTAGTGGAAGTGTTAAGGTGCCATCGTAAGAGCAATTTGACCACCCAAAGAAATCTCCCTGAGAATAATTGTGCTATCTGAGTATCAGCAGTTCTCTCCTAAGGCATCTAGCAGAGACAGGAAAAGTTGCTCCACTGTAGGTGTTCAAAATATTTCATGAAATCACAGTTGCATTCTGAAACATAAATTAACCTGCAACTAAATGTGCAGAAAGCTTTTACTGAGCTGCAGGGTCCTTAGAACTGAAATAAAGAAACATTATCATATGTGCAGTTTAAGCTACCATAAAAACAACATAAGCTTTATTGTTGTAAAAAAACCTATATTGCCCTAGCACAGTTCTTACCAACAAGCAGCAGGGGTTACCTTCATCCGGTGTTTTCTCTTACTGAGCATCAAAATGCCTAATCTGGAGGAAATTGGAGTGCATAAAATTCCTCCTTTTGCAGTACTTTTTAACTCAGCCTGAGTTCAGAAATTTCTTCCTTGAAATTACTGTAATTAGCACCATGTTCTTCTGCTTGTCACCTGTGTGGCTGCTGTTCCCCTATAATAGCCATTCAGGCACAATTTCTACTTTAAGATGAGTTTTCCAACTTGCCTCTGGAGCCAGCTGTCATACATCTCTGGGAGGACATGTTTCCAGAAGAGAATAATTGGTTGCAAAAGGAATTACAGTGAGGGATGCTTCAATGAGGATGACCAAGTGTTAATATACACAGAAACATATCTTTCTCGTTGTATGACTCCTCCATCTCTGCTGCATAGGTAAGAACTGTTTTGGCCTGCTCAAGGAGTTTTACATAGAATCCATCATATTTATTTTTTCTTTATGTTTTTATTCTGCAAAATGCAACTTTTGAGCTTCTACTCTGAACAGTGTTTATACAAAAATGTGCTGTAGATTTGCAGCTTTTAAACAAAAACTTGGAGCTGCTTTTTTTTAACGACAAATTTACTTATTCAATTCAAATATCAGCATGTCAAACTGACTCTTTATCTTTTGTTGTCTAGTTCATATATTCTGGTCTTGTGATTAATTTGAACTCTGAACCTTTACAGGTACAATCTACAGCCCATCTCTTCTATGGCTTGAAATAGGCATAGTGATGAACTGTCATGGAACAGCTTATTAGAATGACTATCTAGGAGAGACTTCTCTCAATTTCAACCCTCTGAAGGTTAGTCAAAGCTTGTTGTCCAATCTAGCTTTAAGAGCAGTGAAAGCCTCCAGAGGATCATTTATTTAATCTAAGAATAGGTACTGGAAGCAGCTAGGATAAGAAAGCTGAGATGATCA
Organism: Pseudopipra pipra; assembly: GCF_036250125.1. Lineage (NCBI taxonomy): Eukaryota > Metazoa > Chordata > Aves > Passeriformes > Pipridae > Pseudopipra > Pseudopipra pipra. Next base: position 51,050,281 of record NC_087549.1, read on the forward strand.
ATGGTTATTAACAAAATCTAGATACGTAATATTGTCTCAAACTGAACAGTCTCGATGTCTAACTGTTAGATGGCTGAAGTGCAAGTAATTTATTCTATTAATGACATAAAAGTTGGGATAGAATCTAGCTTACAGTCCCACAATTGTATTGATTCACACATGCACATAAGACCCCAGAAAGGAATGTAATACTTAATTCAGGCACTAATAAAGTTACAGGTATGAATAAACCTGTTGTCTTCTCAGCTGAATAAACTAGTCCTAATTTTACATAATTATTTTTCTGAGTACTTTCACACTGCTTTTACACCACGACTGCTCTGAATCAAGTGACATTTGCTAATATTTGCACTGGTCTAAGTAAACTGCATAATGTGCATATTAATAGTAACTCTGGAATGTGCTTTTTGGTTAACCGAAGTAAATTATAGAGTAACGTTAAACATCACATTGATTGAAGACATCATCTAGACAATAGGGACTAAATAAATAAAGCTCGATGACAGGGCAATAGATCATTTTTAAAAAATAAATATCACCAAATTTATTCAAGCTTTTTTTTTTTTCTCAAATGATTGAAAACTTCTTTATATTCCTATAGAGTTCATTGTCCAGTACACTTAAAATAATGGTATTTTTGAACACTAGGCTCAAAATTTAAATTTGCTAGATCATCTTTAAATTGTGCTCCTATCTATCCTTGATTTGTATTTCTCTCTCTTAGTCTTCATGTCATTGCTTCTTCTCTGGATAACCATCTGTCTTTGAGAATTACTTGCTTTCAATTTCATACAGACCAACCATTTGAGCTGTTCTGTTGTAAATAAATTTCTTCTTATGTACCTTGTCCCCTCTGTTGTCCCTTTGTCCAGCACGTACACTGAGCTAAGCATCAATGCTTTTACAGTTATTGAAATCAAAGTAGGCAGAATTATTTCTGACTTATTCCTGTGGCTACATAAATCTTGTTGAATCAAACACAATAAATTAGATGCTGCAAACACATAAAAGAAAACTATCAAGTGTGGAATTCATTTTTCACCTCTATAAACAACAAGAATGCAGAGATCCAAATTAGGATAAGAGGAAAGCTGCTCTAGAAGTGCTTATTTCTCTTTTGTACCCTTATATGTAGGTGCCTATATTAAACACTTGAAGTAAGGTATGGTGACACCCACAACTTGTTCTTCTGTTTCTCATCATCTCAGTTGTTGCTTCACTGATTTGGGGTTTTTTTAAAGAATGACAGAGAACATGCACCTCACAATTCATCACATTCTATTTCCACTTTTCTAGCTCAGACTTACATCCCTGCGTTTAACTTGGTAGCAAAATATATAGGACATTTTCTGGAGAAATATTTAAAGTAATGCCTCCATTATAATAATAATAATATAATATAATACGATACAATATAACATAATACAATACAATATCATATAATATAATATAATACATTATCATATAATATACTATTATATATTATACATTAGATATTATATTATAATTATAATGCATAGTACTGGTTGCATAACGTTAAATCAGGTGTTAGACGTGCCTACATTCATAGACCACACTCACTTTTATTAAATATTGTTTTAGTAGATTTGTTTCGTCAAGTTTTCAAATATTGTTATCTAGTTTCTGGTACTTTTAGATACCAATAATTTTAGCTTAATAAATATTTGAAGGGAGTGGTAACCACAGCAAACTCATCTGTTCTGATTCTACCAATCTTTTCTTAGTCCACCACTAGGTGAATGTTATGGGTTAATAATAAGGAGGACTCACTGTTCTCAGATATCCATTCCTTTTTTTTTTTTTCTCTACTTCCTGACCAATGCCCTTGTTTCCTTGGGATTCCCTTGGGACTGTTGGTTTGTTTCAAAATTTGGCACTACTGTGGAACTAAAGATTCAGTAACAATTTTGCTGCATACAGCTTAATTGGCTGTTTCAGGAACAGGTACAACTAGGTTATAAAAATACTGCAGCATCCTGCTCACTCCTTAACCCTCTTTTGAAAAGTCTTGCAGTTGTTGCTGCGTGGTTTGACAGGGTCTGTTCCTGCAGCACTACTGTTCTCAGAGCAGCTCTCTAAGGATCCCTCTTCTTTCTCTCCTGCTTTTTTTCTTCACTCCCAAGGTATCAATTATGTTTTGGTGTATTGCTGACCGATTTGAAAGGGTCGAATGAAAAGCCAGATATCACATAGATGAACAGCATATTATGCACCCAATAGAAACAGATGAGCAGGACATTATACAAACCCAGTAGCAGAAAAGTTGCATTTCATGATGCCATCTGCTAGTTTCTCACATAAAGCCCTTACTGCAGTGATTGCTGATACAGAAGTGCTGAAATAGTCATTGTCTGGAATCCCTTTTCCAGCAATTGTCACAGAATCATAGGATCTTTTAGGCAAGTACTGTTAATTGCCTACCATTGGTATTATACATAGTAATAAGACTACAACAGTTATTTGCTGCATTGTTAAAGTGGATGTGAAGAAGACATATACATATTTATATAATCACTATTGTTATTCAAATATCTGATAAGTAAGAATGACATCTCAAAGGTTGTAAATGCTGTGGAATCTTTCTTTCCCATTCATGAAACTCATTTTATTTTGTAAGTCTTCATTATTCATTTAAGAGAATATGATACACACTGTTTTGATTGAAGAAAATGTGGGTTTTATTGGTTTTTTTCAAAAGAAGGAAGATTCCTATTTATGAGTTTGAACTTCTTTCCCCCAGATGCCACAGAGCAATCAAGTCATTTACGAGATGATGGAAAAAATTTAAGAAAAAAATCAGTAGAGCACATGTTAGCAACGAGGAAAATACAGATGAATCATTTAATAAGTTGCCTAGACAAAGATCAAGCTAAAAATTCACTTGAGTGAATGCAAACAAATGTCTGACAGCACACAGTAGCTGTGTTGTCATTTTGGACAAGTAGATACATTATTTTCTTAGTGCACTGCAGAGAATGAATTATCCAGTTGCAACGCTCCAAAGATTGAATTGGAAGCTGAGGCATTAGTTACATTCATTGTAGACACATGGCAGTGTACTTCTCCTGTGGTGAGATAACAAAGTCAAAACGAAAGATGGGTCTAGCATAACTATTGAAATGCTAGAATTTATTGAAGTTTTTAAGCCTGAGGCTTCGTGGATACATCTAAATTACCCAGATCTGACATACTAATTTCACATTTGAGAATTCACTAAGTTATCATCTTTGCTCTCAGTGACAAATAGAACTCAGGTGAAAAGTGTCACTGAGAGTCTGTGCAGACAGAGGAGAGAAGGTTGACAGAATGTTTTGGCAGGCTATCAACCTGAGATCTAAAGGGCAAATAAGCACTCTGACTAAACCTCTCTTTTTGCAAAGATAAGAATGCACTACAATTAACTGGGAGGGTTCTTTCTATGGTTCACCAGGCAAGAGTCTTACTGAGTTGAAACAGTTATCATCAGATATGCAAAACCTTCCAGAAAACCCGATTACTTGCTTTGGGCAAGAAAGACAAATACTGGGGAGAATGTAACCATTTTAGTTGGCAGTTCAAAATATGACTGAGTAACACTTCAGCAGATACATTTTAGACTATAATTAAAGAAAGCAATGCTGTGTTCAAAAACATGGATTTGGGTTGAAAGATAGCAGAGTTATTTGGGGGAAAAAAAGAAAAAAAACACATTTACTGAAAGATTCTGTTATAAAACTGAGTCTCTGAATGTCTCATAAAATATTGGATTCCTTTTGAAGAACAACGCATAATTCTGGAGGGCAACAGAAAGAAAATTAACCAAAGCCCACGAATATTCATGAGAAACCTTCTGACCTTGGTCCAGGTCTCTTTCCAATCTCCTAGAATTCTTCTTTGCATAAACTTTCTGCCAGATCCCCTCTTCTGAACTGTAGTCTGCTTCTTCTGTCCTTGCTATGTGACATTTCGTAACTTTTCTCCAAGCTCCATACGTCACTGAACAATAAATCTGTCAGCAAATATTTCAGATACTGGAATATCCACATTCATTGGCAAGGACAGACTTTGCAGAGTTGCTGTCCCAAAGTGTACATTTAGTATGCATAAGCAGACCTAGGCCAAGATTCACTAAGTACTGCATTTCCTGAAATGTGAGTGGAGGCAGCATCCACAATTTTGGCCATGGAATATTTCACACTCCAAGAACGTTCACCACAATCAGTTTTTTAGCTTATGGACATATTTTTAAGAGGATCTAGTTGTCCCTTTCTGGGCTGTCTTCCACTGAAGCAATGTCCAGCAAAATTCTTTGGGATTCACTGAGTGCTGAAATAGTGTCCAGTGTTGCATTATGTAAACAGTTTGTGTTGAACTTCATCTGAAGTGTTCATATCTATATTTAAACATGTATAGAACATATAGTTATGGTAAAACATGGCATAGCTGTGCAATGTGCATGCTTAAAACAGTTATTCTGTAAATATAGGAAAGCTTTTTCCACACTTCATAATCTGAAAAAATCCCACTCCCTTTAGTGTGCCTACCTGAAGACATATGGGAATTTTATATATAGTATGGACATGGAAAAAATTTAGCTGGGGCCTGCTGAAGTGCACAGTCTTTCCTCTGTTCTGTTCTTTAAAACAGACTTTTAATCAGACCCTTTTTTCACCCACAGCAGTAGCTTCAGTCTAGCTCCCTTGGTATTCACTGGACATCATCATTAATTCAGCTAGGGACATAAACTAGTTCTGCTTTACAACTATACTTAAATAGATTCATGTCTTTTATCCTGTGTCCTACTTTATGTAATTATTTGTTCAACTAAATAGTGCATGCTCTTCACAGTCTCCCTTTACCTTCCCTAGACCTTGTATTGCCTCCTGGAGGAACAGCCCTACCTGAGGGTACAGGAAAAAATAAAAAGTATGTTAGGTTTCTTCCTCACACTAACATAGTATTCAGAGACACATGCTACAGAAAAAACCAAAACCAACTACATTAGCATTGATAACAGTATGTGGTATATTTTTTCAGACTTAAAATAGCTATCACGTAGAATTTTTTTGAAATTCAATTTCAAAAATTTGCCTTCATTGTTCCCTAGGGCAAAAAAGTTTTTAAAAACCTACATTCATAAATCTTTCACAAAGAAAGATGTCCAATATAGAGCTTTTCTTTCAAAATGTGATTTTTTTTCTTTTTCTGATTGTTGTTGGATATTCCAAGAAGAAGTATCATCTCTCCTACACAACTACATCAAGTTTTCAGCTGGGGTAGCAGTGTTTTAACTCAATCCATAAGGAACTGACTAATTTTACTTTCTTCTTTTCCACTGACTAATAAACATCACTGCTCACCTCTCCAATTACTGTTTATTCAGCAGGAGAAATGTCTTTCCTTTGAGCAGCATTGCAGGACAAAAAATAGCATCCTCTGTCCTGTAATCTGGTGCAAAGTTTCTTTGACAGCAACTGCCTCCACACTGCTTTGTGATGGGCAGGAATGATTCTCTCTCACAATTCCCTGGAACAGCTCATGTCCTGTAAGCCCTGAAAACTAAAGCTTTCAGGCTCTGATATGGCTTCCCTTCTTGGGTCATAGCCACAGGAAGGTTTGCAGCATAAATGCAGCAACAAGGGAAACACTTTTTAAATAAGAAAATACGTATACAGATGCTAATCACAATACTGGATTTCATAAAGGATGAAATTGGATTGAAAACCAACTGTAGATGTTTGAATTAAGCCAAGCCAGACTTAATAATCTTCCTCCTCTTTTTTTTTTGTTGTTTTAGAGGAAACTGTGTCATAATATGGTAACAGAAAGAAAAAATACTAAGTATGATGAACATGACAACAGCAATAACAATATGTTTTTATTTATTTATGTACTTACTTTATTTTGGGGATAGCACAATAAGAAAAGAAGTGATAAACTGCACAACTACATTTTTCAGCTAAGAGAAGAACTGTTTTGTTATTAGAGTTAAATGTAGCAAATATGTTTTTGAAATTCCACTGTTAACTAAACGTTTTTCAGTATAGCTGAATTTTATGTTATATACTTAGGGAATTTAAATGCATTTGCCCTTGATTTTTCTGCAAGTTCCCCTTCACAACTTGTACAAGAAAAGTATGGAGGGTTTTAACATTTTACCTGTTACGGAAAGTGTGCATTTTCCCTTCGTTTATTAGGGACAAGGTTTCACACAACTCCTGCACTGTGTATCCATCACAGGGGCAGGACAAGCACAAAAACAGTGTCACATGAATCAGTTTTCTGTAGTCAGTTAGGCACCTTCATTAGATGTTACTTCTCCTGTGGTCATGCTAAAATGTTGTGGTGGGGGAAAAAAAAGTGGTTTTCCCCCTGGAGTTAAAAAAACATGGTAACCCCCGAGGGGGTGGTGTCTCTCTTGGTGTTGACCCAATCAGCGCCTCTGCAAAATTTAAACATATCACACCAGACTGGAAAAGAAGGATGATGAGGTAGTTGAAGAAGAAGTGGCCATGTTCTGAGACCATAAGGGGAGAAGGGGTAGGAGCCCCGCTGGGGACCACGGCCCCCCAGCCCCCGGCTGAAGTTGCAGAAACTCAGAAACAGTGTTAAACTGGACCGAGGTCTGTAACTGAAAAGCTGAGGGAGTCTTTCTCCACTGCAAGTGGGCAGCAGAAGACAGAAAAGCGGTGGCAGAGGCAGCACTGAGTGGAAGGCTATGGCTGAAAACCAAGAAGATAAGGAACAAGCAGCAATGGCGGCATGCAGCTGAGCTGAGAGACACAGAGAGATGTCTGATGGAGAGAGAGAGAGAGAGAGAGAGGACTAAGCTCTACAGAGACAGTTTTGGGGGTAAGAACTGAATTAAAAACCCCCAAAACCCCTTTGAGACCCCTCCTAAGAGGAGGGGGTGGACTCCTACTGGATGGAAGTCCTAAAATGCAACATGCAGCAGAGAGGAGCTGAGAAGCTCAAGACGTCCTGGAAGCTGGACTGGGACAGCCAGAAGGAATACGGGGGAAGTGGCCTCACTCCCCCGCTGCTGCTGCCAGGCTGGCAGACTGAGACAGAGCACAGGAGCTCTAATAGAACGCTGGAGGCAAAGACTTTCAACTGAAAGCTGCCCTAGACATTCTGACTCAGGGGAACTTAAATCCCCTGAGGAAAGGGACTGTCACGAAGACCTCTGCACTTTGTGATATGACGTGGTGAAGTGAGCCTCTGTACCAGCTATCACAGTCCACGGGCGAGACCTTCGCTTGGAGTCAAAGGGCCGAGAGGGGTGAGAGGAGACCCCCCTTGTGTGTGATGGAGAAAGAAATCCAGCTACAACTTCAGCTATGACTGCTGCATGGAAGAAGAGAGACACTGCTGCATGGAAGAAGACAGACACTGCTGCCCTGAATGTGGAAAGGATCTTTCCTTCTTCCCTTCTGGACTTTTATTGGAGGGAAAAGAGATTTGATCCAATATAAATACTGGTTTATCATAGGAGAGATAGTTAGGATTATGGATACAATGTATTATAATATTTATTTGTGTAGTGATTGTAATATAATTCCCTTCCCCTCATATTGAGTTATGTGTTGTGTCTGGAAAACCCCTCTCACACTGGGGTGAGTTGTGGGAGGGGGGCTTGGACTCAAGAATTGGATTTTTAGGGGTTTCAAACCACAACAAATGTTTAAAGCTATAAAAAGAAACTTTTAAAGCCTTTTCTCCATCTTTTGACACAAGATACTTTACTCAGCTACAATAATAATGCATACCAGACTTCTGGGGTCCAAGGAAATTATATAAATATAGCTGGTATTAGGACAAGAAATTTGCCATATTCTGTAAAGTAAAGGATAAAATTCTATCTTCATTAAAAGCAATGGCAAGATGCATATTGATTTCAAAAGAGTTAGGATTGAATGTATAGGTAAAAAACAAATACCCTGTAATATCTGTTGCTACATTTTAAAAACATATACTACCTGCTATTTGTTCTGTTATGGGAAATGCAAAATGTATTCAGGTCTTTTTATCAGTGTACCAGCCACCAAATGAGCAGGAGTAATGCTAAAAATCAGTTGGTAACAGACATGAAAACACTGTAATAGGATAACAAGAGAAATTGATGCTTCTTCATGACAGATAACTGTTCCTTCTCATTGCTTAATGTTTTCAAGACTATATGAATGTAACAAAGTCAAGAAGTTTTGGCATGGAAAATCGAAGAACAATGGACAAAATATATTGCTGACATCACAAACTCCTATACCGAGTTTCTTTTCATTTTCTAAAGATTTGCATAATAAAGAAAATAAACACAATTAAATGTTTGAAATCAGAATATTTCCCAACCCTTGTGACATATTGTTCTGTCTAACAACAACACAGTAGCATTCTGGAGACAATTTTACGTGGGGATATTTAACAAAGCAAAATATGATTTTGTAGACCAGTTTCTGTCCCTCAGGATTTGTAGAGATGCAAAAGCACATTAAATGTATGTCTTGAGCTTAAAAGCCATCCACAAAAGACCACACCGTTTTTCAAGTTCCTTCTTTCTTCTGTAAATTCCTTTTTTTCTTCCATTTATACTGTAAAACACAACAACACAGATTCTAATGTTTTATTTTTAAACAGCTCTGTAAAAAATTAAGTGCAGAACTGCGAATGCATCCAGGAGCTAGGAGCGGAATTGTATTTCAAAGTCTTTTACAGATATTGTAGATTTTGAAAAACTCAACTTTTTTCCATTTTTTAGTCAGTGAAATTCAGTATAGGCTACTATCCCACCTTTTCCTTCAGAGTTGTAATGTGCTAATTAATATTATATAGACACTACACCCATGAGGTTTTGAGTTCTTGAGAAAGCTCTTACAAATAATACCTGCAAAGGGGATGCCAGAAGTCATTTTACCTCAGCATTCTTGGGGAATTCTCTAAGCTATATATGGCAAAACATAGATGCTCCCAATTTGTAAAATGTCCTTAAATTCTTAAATCTTTCAGGGTTTTTTTGGGTAGAGACACAAAAAAAAATCTGGAGAGATGCCACAGTTAATCACTGCCTCCTGCATACACAGTCAACAGTGTCTGTGGAGATGCCTGTATGCTCCTCCACATGCAATCCTAGAGGCAACGCAGAGAAAAGTGTTATTCCTCGATTAGAAGTCTTACTTACGCTTTGCACTTGTCCAGAGCCAGAGATAAGCATGTTCCTTCTGTGAAGGAGAGTGGAAATTCAGGTTCCTCTGCGTTCCTCAGAGAGAGGTTCAGAACTGAAGGTCTGGTCCTGTCAGGGAGGTGCTTTTCTTCCAGAGCATACCTTGCTTTACAGAGCCCCATGCTTATGGGGCACAGCATATTCCTGGATGCCAGCTTTAATGCACCTAGGTGGGCAGGAAGCTGCCAGGAAAGCTGTTGCTTATGTACAGAAATAGCTCAGAACAAGTTATTTCATTCACACTATTGCATATATGCAGAAATAGCCCAGGATGGACAAGTTCGGTGTGGTCGGTGGGACACGTGCCAAGGAAGGATTTTGTGGAACCTACTTACTCCAGAGTCAACTCACAGCATGGGACAATTCAACACAGCACAGAACTCTTTCTGCCATTTTGTCAAGGAAAATAAGTTTAAAGGAGGTTTCACTAAGTCATCCAGTTCCCTATTCAAACCCAAACCAGGATCAACCATGTATATAAGTATCTGAAGAGCGGGTGTCAAGAGGACAGAAACAGGGTCTTCTTGGTTCTGTACAATAGGACAAGAGGCAATGGGCAGAAACTGGAACACAGGAAGTTCCACCTGGACATGAGGAAGAGCTTCTTTACTGTGACGGTGACTGAGCACTGAAACAGGTTTGCCAGAGAGGTTAAGGTGTTTGCTTCTCTAGAAATACTCAAGAAAGGTCTGGACACAATCCTGAGTGCCCTAAGGGACCCCTCTTGAACTGGATAATCTCCAGTGGTCCTTTCCAACCTTGACCATTCTGTGTTTCTGTGATTCTATGTTCTCAGTTTTGTTCTAGATATGTGCAGCAGGGATTCTTCAATGTTATTTTTTTCCTCCCTTTACTTATGGTTGACTCAAGCACCACTTCATTTTGTGTTGTCTGGCTTGTGAAGCAGAGAATGTGCTGCCCAGCAGCAACCCTTGCAGTCTGTTTTAATGTGCACTCCTCATCAGCTTCACATTTTATTCAAATATCCAGCAAAGAAGATGAAAGAAAACACAGGCCACAATTGTTCACACAGATTATATAATGTCTGCTCTGTAATCAGTGGAAAACAATTTGTCTGCCTCATCATTACTCCCATTTATGTAAAAAAATCAACTGCATGAAAAAATGAGTTTCAACCTTGGCAACATCTACTCCTACTTACAATAGAGCAGCAACTGGAAATGAAAGAGGTATAGCTGCCTACAGTCTTAAGGCGTATCTGAGGACACGGATGTGTGTTGCATTCCTGAGCATGACCTGAATTCCCCCTGCACAATGAGACCTGCTGGAGAAGGCTGTGGGGAAAAAAAGAGAGACATAAATGACATGACATGTCATTTTTGTGACATAAAGCACAGACCGCTATAAACTAAAGAGAAAGAAACTTTTCTATAATGGAAAAAAAATTGTGTTATAGATTATATTTAAAATACTGGGGCAGTTTATGATCTGATGATCAATATTACACAAGGAGGTATGTGCTTTATGAGGTGCTCTTTTACACTCTGTTCCCCCATGCTGAGTTCCAAGGGGCAGGCAGCAATGTGGCAAGTGGGGCCATACATTTGTTTTATGTTTTACCTGGGGATAGGGGAAATAAAAACTCTCTTTACATTTTTGAAATATTTATGCCATAAGAAAATCACCCTGAAGGAGATATTCTTCATGTGCAATATAAAAATAACACCTTTGCGTAGAATTTTGCCTTGACCTATAAAAACCACTGAAGGACATTTTGCTGTCAGCATTGTTTAGCTTTAAAAAAAGATTCTTACTCCTTTAGAGCTGGAATTTTTGTTAAAGGTTTTGGGAAGCTCAAAACCTACCTTAGGCCCAGGTGTAAGGCATTAAATGTGTTGGGAGGAAACAAAATGGAGAAGAAAACCTATCCAAAGAGTGCTAATATATTCTTCTAAAGCCACACATGGAATATTACGTTGGGGAGGATTGCTGCCTTCCAAACAGGGCAATCAAGAAGGTATTCACTGACAGCTGACAGTCCTAAGTTTTTGCTCATTTCTTCAGAACAAATAGGAGTTATCTAATTCCATATTCATTGTTTTCTTTTTCTTCTGTATGAAAATCAGAAGCTTACAAACATATTTAATGTCTCTGATATTTGGGGGTACTTTTTCCACTGATTTTTCAGCAGAGATACAAAATGGAACTTATTCCATTATTGTACCTTACTATTAAATTAAATAATAATGCAAAATGTTTCTGCTATTCATTTATCAGTATATATCAGTATTCAAATCAACTACATTAATGGGCAAGTAGATGGCTTTTTTATCATTCAGTGTTCATTCAGAGGACAAAAATAAAAGTTGTTTGCAAATCTTTCTACACATTTTTTTCGTCATGAGTAATATTTCCCTGGTGGCCCTGAAAGCTAAAGTATATTTTTATTTTCAGTCAGCCTCATTGTGGGACTGTCCAGTTCATCTTGTTACAGCAGAGGCAATTTGGTAGAAATACCTAGATTTGCCATGTTTGCGTAGGTTGACTATTGTATTAGCTTTCCATAAATTGCTGACAGGCTTTTAAGCATTTAAGCATAAGACAGTTTAACATCTAATTTATTACTCCAATTTAATAAAATATCCTCAAATGTCACTTTTAAGATGTAAATATATCAAATAAATATTTAATTGCAATATTTTGAACAATTAAACCAAACTTTTTCAAAGTAGTGAAAGGTTTTTCCATTGGTTGAAAGAGGTTTTGAATCAGATCTCCAGTTAATTCAGAAGTCTTTATTAATTCTGTTGTTACTGCTGACTCTGAAAAAGCTACATCTTTCCCAACACTATATAATGTTATAAATTTTAAAAAAATTCTTAAACAAAATTTCTTACTTTCTCATCTACAGAAGCATAATTTTCAATACTTGGTAAAGTGAGGAGAAGTGTCAACAAAACCTCTACCATGGACTTCCAGAGGACGGATTTTGGACATTGATTTGAAAAGTCCCTCGGGAAGCAGCCCTTAAAAACACAGGGGCCCAGGAAGGCTGAACATACTTTTAGAAAGAAATCTTGAAGGCTCAGGAAGAGACCATCCCTTTGTGCCAAAAGATCAACCAGTGGGGAAGAAAACCAGTCTGGCGGAGCAGGGAGCTTTCTCAGGAACTCAGGGCAAAAAGAAGAGGATGTATCACCTTTGGAAAAAGGGGCAGGCAACTCAGGAGGTATTTAAGGATGTCATTAGAAAGAAAAGTAGAGAGGGAAAATCTCAGAACTTAATCTGGTCACTTCTGTAAAAGATAATAAAAAGTATTTTTACAAATACATTAATAAAAAAGGGAGGGCCAAGGAAAACCTCCATTCTTTATTGGACCAGGAGGGGAATATAGTCACCAATGACAATGAAAAGGCTGAGGTACTTAACGGCTTCTTTATCTCTATCTTCAACAGTAAACCAGTTATCCTCAAGGCAAACATCCTCCTGAGGTGGTAGACAGGAACAAGGAGCTTAATGGGCCCCCTGTAATCCAGGAGGGAGTAGTTAGTGACCTGCTGACCCACTTAGAGGCACACAAGTCTATGGGACCAGATGGGATTCATCCTAGGGAGATGAGGGAGCTGGAAGAAGAGCTCGCCAAGCCCTTCTCCATCATCCATAATCAGTCCTGGTTAACTGGGAAGGTCCCGGATGATTGGAAGTTGGCCAGTGTGACACCCATCCACAAGAAGGGTTAGAAGGAGGATCCCCAAAACTACAGGCCTCTCAGACTGACCTCAGTGCCTGGCAAGGTTATGGAGCAGATCATCCTGAGTGTGTTCACATGGCACATACAGGACAACCAAGGGGTCAGACCCAGCCAGCACCAGTTTAGGGAGGGCAGGTCCTGCCTGACCAACCTGACCTCCTTTTGTGGTCAGGTGACCCATCTGGTGGATAAGGGGAAGGCTGTGGGTGTTGTCTACTTGGATTTCAGCAAAGCCTTTGACACCATCTCCCATAGCATACTCCTGGAAAAGCTGGCAGCCCACGGCTTGGACAAGGGCACTCTCTGCTGGGTTAAGAACTGGCTGGAGGGCCGGGCCCAGAGAGTGGTGGTGAACTGTGCTGCATCCAGTTGGTGTCTCATCACTAGTGGTGTCCCCCAGGGATCAGTGTTGGGCCCAGTCCTGTTAAATATCTTTATTAATGATTTAGATGAGGGGATTGAATCTACCATTAGTAAACTCATGGACAACACCAAATTGAGCTGGAGTGTCAATCTCCTAGAGGGTAGGAAGGCTCTGCAGAGGGATCTGGACAAGCTGGATAGATGGGTCAAGACCAATGGCATGAGGTTCAACAAGACCAGGTGCCAGGTCCTGCACTTTGGCTACAATAATCCCATGAAGCACTACAGATCGTAAAGTTGTGGGCCCCTCACTGTCCACCAAAGGGCAACAAGGTTCATGAAAGGTCTAGTAAACATGTCTTATTAGGGATAGCTGAGAGAGCTGGGTTTGTTTAGTTTCAAGAAGAGGACGCTCAGGGGGGACCTCACTGCTCTCTACAACTACCTGAAAGGAAGTTGTCATTAGATGGGGGCTGGTCTCTTCTACCGTGCCTGTAGCGAGAGGACCAGAGGAAATGGCCTTACTCAAATCATGCGGCAAGAATTCTCAGACATGAAAAAGACTTTGAAAAGAATAATTATAAAATGTTTTCTTGATCAGTTCCAAGCATATGTATGTAAGGTGTTCTTCCTCTTTGCCCATAAAAAAACATTTTGAGCATAGCAATACATAGCACCTACACAGTACTGGATATTCCCTCTACTCTGCTAGAAATGAGTAAATAGCTTCTGGCAAATATTTAACTTGTATTTTAATTTGCATATATCTCTCATATTCTTTTTGGAAATAAACATAGTCCCTTCCTAATGTGAGATAGTAACTTTATAGTTCACGTAAGCTGTATTCTCTCAGACTGGTCTGTGACAACCACAGTGGAGAAAAGTAGTTCAGATTGAGAATGAGTAGATAACAGCAATATTGCATTTTCTGTAATATCTTCTGTCACGGTACCTATTCATTTTGATGCTCTGTTGGTTTCCTCAACACCTGCGACCCGAGAGCATTCAAGGGGGTGTCTGTAATGGGCTGGCAGATATTTTCACCCTATGGTGGATACCACTGAAGCGTGAGTGCATCATTCCTGTTGCTATGGTTATCAGGCTGCAATTCTCCTAACGAAGGAGGTGAATTATGAGGCATTTTTCTAAATATTTAAGTGTGCTTATCATTAGAGGTGGCTTGATGGCAAGGCTGACTTACCACTTTCTGGCAAAGGGATCTTGCAAATTTGGCATGGTGTGACATGGAGAGCAGCAAGTGGGCTCCTCATGGAGATTTTCTGCCCTGAGAAAAGGGACTTAAATGTCCCTGTATCTCTAGTTCTAGGCTGAACTTGAAAACTTCAGTTTGACAGCCCATGGGATCCCCACCCTGGTGAAGTCCTTGCAGGAATACATAGTTGCACTTTTCTGGTAAATAAGCACCCTCATTTTCTGGAAATGCTGTTTTCTTTTGTGATACGTGGGCCAATTTTGTTTTTTAACAAATGAGTTCAAAAGCTTGATGAACAACCTGAGTAAATCTCCACGACTGATAGCCTTGTCCTTGGTTTAATCTTGCAAACCCCTGCATATATCTGGGTGAATTAGAAGCAGTTAGCAACCTCTAATTTTCTTGGATGTTAACTATCAAATTTGCGCTAAAGCTTTCAGTATATATTTGTGTCACTTGTAAGTTTTGTCCTGCTTCACATTCCAAGGCAAGAACCTGTGATGTTATTGCTGATAGCAATTTTAATTAATTGTTATTCTCTGCTGGTATAAGTAATGCTGGAAAAATCTGCGTATTAACAAACAAACAAAATAAAACAAAAAAAAAACCAAAACACAAAAAAACAACAAAAGCCTAGAAACACTATGCAAACTGCTCTATAGTCTTGCATGTTTATCTTAACTTGAAACAACTTAAGCAAAAGAGCAGAGTTCTGACATTCTACTATGTATTCCTCTTTATTGTAAGGGTGTCTTACATATTTCATTTTTTAAAAATTATCCCATTGAACTTTCAGAGCTTTTTAATTAACTAATATATCCTGTAATAACACGTAATGTAGAAGTTAAAATAATAATTTTTATTGAAGATTGTTTTCTCCCCTGAAAAGAAAGAAACAAATACACAAAGGCTACATCAGGAGTACTGACATAAGTGAGGAGAGGTTTCAGTATAGCAGAACTGATTTAGTTCCCTTGACTCAAAGATTGTGCTGATGCGGAAGATGCAGAAAACTCCAGTATTGATAGATCCATATGTATAAGAGTTCATCCTAAAAGTGAGTAGGGCACAGTTGCCCAAATATTAATGTTTAAGAAGTTTTATTAAGTTAATAAAGAAAAATTAGTCTTTAAATCACAAAATTGGTTCCACTCATGTAGAACTGTTAATAACTGGCATAGGTAAGTACGGTGCATGGATGATCATCCTTGACAAGAAAGATCACTGATTTGATTGTCATGATATGAAGTTTGCCTATGTTAAGCCTAAACAATAAGCTTTATTTAGTATATACAGCTTATACTTTATTGCCTAATCCAATATATGTATTAAAAATTTATGTATTTGAGTGAGGCTAGTACCGTTCTGATGTCATGGTACTTTGTTTTAAATGCAGATGTAGCTATAATGAACCAATAAAACATGGAAGCCTGGCTTATTGTGGAGATCACACCTGTAATATATAATTTGTTAGTGGGCATGTAAATTAGATATCTTGAATATATAAGGGGTGGTAAAGGGAAATACTTGGAATCCATTCTTACACTCAGATGTACACCTTTCAACTTGTTTTTATCATGTCAAGATTTTGAACATAAAAGAACTTATAAATAAGTTCTGTTATCTCCAGCCCTGATTTCTAACAATGGAAACAATGCAATTCCCTCTAGAGACAATACTCTGCTATACTAAAAAAATACATTGTAGTAAATTTTATGACAGCGTTTAACAGGAATAAACTATGAACCCTGTAAAAGGAATCTAAAACTAGAATATCCATCATGGCTTAAGAACACAGAGAGGAGAATATGTATAGGCAGTCTCAATGATAACATTACAAAACAATAAATAATAAACTGCTGCATGGTCATACCTGCAGGCCTTTAAGCATAAAAACAGAAATTAGAAGATAATTTGCTTACCACACCTTTAAGATGACGGTCTTCCTCCAGGATAAAAAAATAAGATTGGTAGGGAAAAAGAAAGAAAATTATGCTGCAGACCTTTGCAAAAAAAAAAATCTGGCATGCACTCTTTCCTTCATCCTTTGACATTAATGTGTTCAATAAAAATTACAATTTTGATTTTCCAGCTCTTTTCCAGTCTCCAAGCATGACAGCTACTGTCCCTCAGCTAAAGTAGCACTGGACTATAATCCCGGGGCAATAATGGAGCCTGCCTTGACCTGACCATGGTGAGCACCAAATAATGACCCCATGAAATGAAGGTTTTGCCACAAGCCAGTCTGATTACCACAAAAGAGCTAGGTAATTTTGCTGAAGTCTCTAAAAAGGACCAAGGAAAGAGTAATTAGTAGCAATCAGAAAGTGAAGGGACACTGTGAAGAGCAAGACAAAGTATCACTGTGATCTGTCAAAACTGAATAGATAAAGGAGAAACTCTATGTTCTACACACCATATGCTGGGATACAGCTTTTTCTACTCTTTTGGTTGGGTTTTATGATGCAGAACTGCATGCTCACTAACTCCCCAATGCTTCCTGTTCTTTCTGGTGTTTCCAATCACTTGGAAGAGATTTCTGTCTATGCCTACATTAATCCCACAGAAACATAACAGTAGCATCTCTGATAAGAGTTGATCTCAAAGGCAAAAACCACTGTTGTTGAGGCATCCTATATGCACCTCTTTTTCTTTAGATTAACTCTAACCCAGCCCCTTGGACTGAATCCTCTGATCACTGACATGCATTAGGTTATGCCTTTTTTCACACTGAGGGATCCTAGACTTCTAAAACTGCTCCATAATATAGCCTAAAGTGCTGTGAATGGAGACAACAGAGAGACTCACTCAAAAACCACCTTCCTTATGTAACCTTAAATAAGCACCCTTTGAAGATGGATCTTCAGATTCTTTCAGATGGTGTGTTTCTGAGGATGTGAAACACCTTTCTTTCTGTGTAGATATTATGATTAGAACTAAAACTCATATGCAATGCGTGGGATGGGTGGGATAAAACTCCTTATGTCCTCCCCATTTCACAATGAGCTGTTAAGACAGTTAGTTGTAGAAACCTAAATAATTACTATTATATGGATAGTCTGTAATATTCATTACTTGTATAAAGAAGAATATATGATTACTCGTCTCTCCCAGTGAAAAAAAGAAACAACAAACAAACTGATAGAAATAACAGAAAGGTTGTTTTAATATCATAAACATATTAGGTGATATCCTGCAAGGCAGACAGTATTTTCTATGAGACTCACAGACAGTAACATGCCAAAGTAGCATGTTTCAAGTGGCTGAGTGGGAGGCAGAACAGTAATGCCATAAACCTAAACCTGGGCTCTCACCACAGGATTGTCCTTCTCACAACATGGGACCTATTTCTCCGAGCCCTCCCTGTCTTCACACAAATAATCACCACCAGGAAACTCAGTTTTTCCAACTCATAGCCAAGAGATGTAGAAATACCTGGCAATCTGTTGCTCTGTCATGAAAAAAGGTGTTGTGGGCACTGGGGGAAACAAGTAAAGAAACAAGGGTAGCAAGAGAGATTACCATTCTCAACAGTTAGTGACAGTTGCAGGGAAATAAGTTTTCAGTTTCAAGTTCACTTTTTTCCTTTATTCTGTGATTGAAATGGAAATGAAAATGCCTCAACTAGGTTAGTGTATGAGGAAATCCTTTTACTGTAGCTGCATAAGGCTTGCCATATTTTTTTTCCCAAGGTGCTAGGAAACCCTCTCAGCCAAGAAGAAAGAAAGAGCTAAAAATAGTGAATGCTGAACACTGAAAAACAGGAATGATACTTATTTGATGAGTATTGCCATACTTTAAATCAAGTTTTTCAATCAACTTCAATGCAGATGCAGAAAGCAATACTACTTTTTGGTATAAGAGTATAACTCTTTTTGGTTTGGTGTCTGAGGGAAAATCCCTACAGATTGTGTGACTGTGATATTATGATCATTTAGATCAAAATCCTATGAAGATAAAAATGTTAGAGCCGTCTGTCCAGAACAGTCACCGAAGTACCCAGGTAGGAGGCTTGAATTTTAAAAAAGCAAAATGGAATACAGTCTAAATGTGAAACAGAGTCTAAACTTTTGTCCCGAGTTCCTCATAACATCAAATAAATATGAGAAATAGATGGAAAGCCTAGACTTCATCTTTGAGGAGAATAAATGAACTTCCAAGATGACAGACAAACTATTCTGTGGAGATGTAATTTCCTGAGTAAAACCCCTGGGTTTGAAAGATTCATGTTAATAACTTTTAAGAGCTTTTGTATGCTCACTGAGTTAGCCTTTAGAAAGTATACTGAAACCAAATGTGGATCTGTTGTTTGCAGATGACCACAGAAAGGAAGTTTGAAAGCAAAGATGGATGCCTATACCATGCCCTGTTACACAGGTAAGTACAATTAGAGAATGCATCCAGGCTAAACCGACAGCAGAAGGCACCCAATACGAAGTTTCTTTAATATGGTGGCAAGAAATGTTTGAGACTTTTCATGGCTGTTGCAAGGACTCTACTTTTAACTTCATCCCCATTCAAGGCAGTCCTAGAACTGAGGAGAGCATCCAGGCCGGGAAAGCCTGTCTGCAACCTGCCTGTCCCTCTCCATCTGTTAAAAGACCTGCAATCTTCCAGCCTCAGGGAGTGGGTTGCAAACACAGAGCCAGAGGTGAACAGAGCAAAAGAGCAGCTCAAAGTGTTATAGGTAAATTAGGGTAAAATAGAGAGGTCTTAACATTTTTTTTTGAGTGAATACAATGTGATGAAATGATGTGATAAAGTAATTCAATTACAACCTACTGTAAGGCACTGGAGTTAATGATGGGTAGAGTGATAGGATTTTAGGAGGAAAGTATTTCAATTTATGGTAGAGATGTCAAATTTTGAACCTGACTTGATTTCTGAATATCCATGAAGATCTTATGTATTACCTCTTAAGACAAAAATTAAGTGATAAATTAGCTATGACTGTCTTCCTTTTTCATTCTCATGTCAGTCACTAATACTGACATATTTAGGCAAATATAAAATTTGTAACTTTTTTTTCAGCCTTTAGGGCATATTTATTTAAGCTATACAGGGAATATAATAATTTTTCAGGGGTTCATTTTCTTCACAGTTACACCCAATATGGTATATACAACATGAAATCCAAGGAATTCTTTCAACTTCACTGTAACTTCTACGTCTATCTACTGAAAGGTGGGTTTTGCCTTTTATAAGAAAAAATTACTTTGGAAAGAAGGTCTGCAATTTATGCAGCAAGTAGTGGACTTGGCACTGTTTCTGTTTGTACTGGAATTCACTTTAAAATGTGAATACGAATGTAAAGTAATAAAAAATGTATATGGATCTGGCAAAAAAAAGTGGTGGGCTCCAGGGAGAAAATGATATGTTTCCTACATTCTTAGGTCTAACTGTTATATGAGATATCAACATCTTTTATGACTACCAACTTTGCACGAGTAATCAGTCTGCAGCAGGTGCTATTTCCCAATTACATGAGATCTGAGTAACTTGTTAGTCTTTTCCCTGGACTATCTATTATTGTCATTCTATCCCACTTTAATAAAGCTCAGGACTCTCTGAAAGTGCTCCTTTCAACTTTCTTCAAATAATCTCCAAAGCATATTTTTATCTGGACAGAGTAAGATGGCATCGTTTACAAACTAGGTCATTAAGATGGCATCTTGACAGGGTCATAGGTGAGACAACTACTGAGGTGGGTGTAAATTTAACCAGTTTAGGTCTTGCTCTGCACTCACACACATCCTCATCTCTAATTTAATCTGAGTCTGCATCAGCCCTCAGTGTCATGTCTGGATAATGGGTAACGTTGGCTCATAGGTTTCCATCTCCCCCACGAGACTACTTTGTTTCTGTGACTCCACTGCTGCTGACCCTGCTGAGACAAATTTAAACTGTCTTTGAGGGTGTACAGATGCAATGCCTCTGTAGTCTGGAAGCAGGTCATCAGGATGCAGGTTGCCATAGGTACTTGCTGTGCCTCCAAATTACTACTGGTTGTTCAGCCCTCTATGAGGCAGAATGGACAAAAATCACAAAACACAGTGACTGGGTCTGACTCTACCACCTCTACCACCACCAGCATTTCTTCCATTGCTTCAGCCGGTACTGGGTTGCTTCCTAAAAGCCCAGCACTGTGAAGGCTGTAGCCACGAACCTGATTGCCTGCTTTAAATTGGGCTGCTGAAATAATATGGACTATTCACAGGCTTAGAAATACATGCTTCTTTAGATAACTTGCTGCAAAATATTACAATAAAATGTGTGGAAGTGCACACACACATGCTAATTAAAAAGAAATCTTCCATATGGGCTTCCATATGTGTACATATCCATGTGATATATCTGAGTTTATAAACTACAGCATTTGCAGAATGAGAAAAATTATTATTTGCCTCTTGCCAATGCATTTTTTTCTCCTACCCCAGGACAAACAACTAGAAATTATTGTATTTATTATTTCAGAGAGCACGGAAATGAACAATTCCCTTATTGAAACCCAGATCAGGGTTGCAAACACTATTAAGAAACTAGTCGAAATCCTTCTTCACTCTCTGTAGGCCAAAATGTGTGTGTTTGTGTTTCACCCTTTTACTGAAGCAGGCTCAAATCCCAAACCACTGAGTAACCCAAGTACCTGCTCAAGTACTTGACATTTGGAAATATTGGACATAATTTCCTCCATAATTTTCCTGGTAGTATAACATCAGCAGAATCCAAAAGTCAAGCCAGTCCTGGAACCTGTGAGCTGGCACTGCATCATATTGGTTTAGCTACTGCCTTTTGGGCTTTCAGTTCCCAGCTGTCCCTCTAGGCTTCAACGTTAAATAACATTGTACAAGACATGTACACCAAATTGAAAGGGTACTGAATGATAAATGTGTAAGACCTGGTGTTTACTGTCTCAGATGTTAAGTTAAGGTTACAAATATAGCGTATAGGCCTACTTATGTGCAGTCTTTTTACTGTGCTGTCAGGAATGTGCAGAAAATTCAAACATATCTAAGCAAATGAAAAATATTTCTGCCAATTCTCAGTGCAACTGAACCTTTTCAGCTTCATTTAACTTCTTCTACAAACCAAAAGCAATTTTCAGAGTAGATAATGATTTTCACTGCGGGAATGCCAAAGCTTCTCAGACAAAATGGGCAACTTTTGCTGAAGACAAGTGTATAAAAAATATGCTGTTTATTCTACCACAAAAATTATCAATTTAAAAGCCTTTTCACCGATTAAACCAGAAAATATTTTATATATTTATGAGAAAAGATTGTAAAAGATCTGTTTGTTACAGTGTTGATAAAATAATGTGACAGTTTCTAGAAACATTCCTGAGTGTCAAAGGTAAAATAGTCGTATGGTAAAACTGTCTCTTCACTTACACACCATCAGTAGAGGGAAGGAATACTATGGGAATTGTCATGCCCTGAATGGGCTCTTTACCTGAAGCTTTTCAGCAAGTAAGGATAGTTGTTTCACAGACAGTGAGATGGGTGAAAAGTACATCCAGCACATCAGAACCAGCGTGAAAGGGCATGCACTTTGTATATTATGGTGCCCTAGAATTAGTAAGGAGGGAGGACAGAAATACAGAAGTCCCTATTTCATTTGAAAACTGCAAGATCAAACACTGCTTTTTATTTAAATAATTTTTCTTCTTAAATTTAAAACAATAAATTCAACCTTGATATTGGGGGGTTTTTTTATAAAAAATCTTTTTCTATCCAAGTAAAAACACTACTTAACTAATTACTTTAAATGTAATAGATATTCTTGGTGTTTGTATGTGTGTAAAAATATGATCTATTTGTTTCATTTTGTTATGCCACTAGCTGCAGTACTAATTGGACGGCACCATAGTAGTACAGATTGACTTCTCTGTAAAAAAAAATTACTTTAAAGTAATTTTTCACTCTCAGAAGCAGAGAAATCTCTTTTGTACACAAACGTAAAACATCTCTGAGACTTAGATGGATGTTCTGGAACAGGAGCAGCATAACTACTAAAAATAGTGTCATCGACATAACTTTCTACGTTAAAGTAAAGTAGATCACAACTGATATTTTTTCTATTGGACAACTACAGGTCCTGGGACTCCAAAGGATAGTGATTACAGCAGCAAAGAGTGCTTCTGTTTGATGATAAGCACACAAATTAAAATCTCCTTTTAAACTTTATATATACCACACTCAATCAATAAGTTTCTCAGTAATGAAAAAGCTTTTTCCTTTTCCTAATAAAATATGGCACGGAGAAAGGACTATGAATTCCAGAAAACTAGGGAAACAGTAGGTTGAACACTGGATCATTTTCTCAGTGCAGTTTTTTTAAAAAGACTGTGATTTCTAATTTCCGCTGGTATAAACACAGTTTCTTAGTTCATACTCAGATTAGATCAAATCCTTTCAAAATTAGACTAACAGAGCTATTATTAAATGGAGGATGAACGTGATCCTAGTAGAAAGTTGCAGGAGTTGTTATTATTAATAATCATATCCTGCAATACACTCCAGGAGTCCTAGGAATTATTGGATCCTATTGTAAGCTCTAATATGGAGTCACAGTCACCTCATGTTTTCTCCTCTCACACATACTCAGCTAAAGCAGTTCTCATATACAAGAGATACAAATGTTTTTATTTTGCTTAGGTCATTTACCAAATGCAAAGTCCTGCACCTGGGATGACATAACCAAAGAGCCCAATACAGGTTGGGATCTGTGTGGATGGGAAGCAGCCTTGCTGACCTGGTGGTCTTAGTGGACAACAAACTGAATATGAGTCAGAACAGCACAGCTGCAGCAACAAACTCAAACTGGATCCTGGGCTACACCCACAGGGGCATTATGGGCAGATATGGAGATGTGATGTCTTTACTCAGCGCTGGCACACCTGGAGTCCAGCTCTTGCCCCCCATATTTCAAGAAAGACATAAACTGGAGGTGGTCCAAAGGAAGGCTGCAAAGATGATCAAGGGGCTGGAATAACTGCTCCATGAGGAATGACTGAAGGAGTGAGGCCTTTCATCCCTGAAGGAGGGAGTGAGGACCTCATCATAGTACTTAAAGCATTCCAGCACTTAAAGGATAGGTGCAAAGAGGACACAGATTTTCCCTCCATGAGGAGCCACATGAAGAACACAATGGGCAACAGCACAAGCTGCACTGAGAGCTTTTATCTTGATGTAAGAAAGAATTTTACTGTAGAGAGACAATCAGCCTCTGGAACAACCTCCCCAGGGTTGTAGTAGAGTCCCCATCGCTGGAGGTTTCAAGATGTAATGGGACAGGATGGTAGATAATGTCATCTAGGGTACCTTTCCTATGAAACATTGGACCAGATTATCTTCTGAGGTCCCCTCCAGCCTGGGCTGTTTTATGATTCTTTAAGACATTTCTTCCCTGAAGGTCAAGAAGTAACTACAGTGCACAATAAGGGTTTTAATTAGAATCACAGAAAGATTTGAGTCAGAAGGTACCTCTGAAGGTTATCTGGGCCAACCTTGTACTGAAGACAGGGCTAACATCAGGTTTTCCAGGTCCTTGTCCAGTTAAAGTTCGAAAATCTCAAAAGAAAAGCAAATTTTCATTGCCTGTTGAGTTTGACTGCTCCATTATTTTTCCCCCTTGTGTCTAATAGGAATTTCTTTTGCTTGTGACCATTGTCTCGTTCTTCTAGTGTGCATCTCTGATAAGACACTGGCTTCATCTTCTCTGCAACTTCTTTCTAGGTACACAAAGGCTATAAGTAATTTTCTCTATTTTCTCCAGGATTAACAAGTCCAGCTCCCCCAGCTTGTTTGTAAGATACGTCTCCATGTTTCCTAAACATTCTGGTGGATGTCTGCTGGATTGATTGTCTCTTCTTTGTTGATATTCCTCTTGCACTGGGGAGGGGAGAGCAGAAACAGGACCCAATGCTGAACATATAGCCTCACCACAGTGCCAGGCTAATCACTTACCTCAAACTGCTGCTTATGCTCCTGTCAGTGCAGCCCAATGTGCTTTTAGCTTTCCTTGCAGGAGCAACTGATGGCTCATGTTCAGTGGCACAAATAGGTTCAACCTTACTGGTTTGCATAGCAGAAGAATAGTGCAGCAGCAGACATAATCATATTTGGGACCTGCTAAGCAGGTCCTAAAAAACCTGATTTAGAGCTAATCTAGCTGTATTTTCAAAAGTGAAAGTCACACAGCATGTATTTAGTCCAAGTTTCAGTTATCACAGCAGGAGGCAACACCATACTGGCTTGAAGACAACATCAGTTGATTGGTAAAAATGCATGGAGAAAGGCAGCACAAGTGATCCAGATGATGGACAGCCCCTTGGGATAAAGCCATGCTATGTGGTACACGACACTGAGAGAGCTGAAAGCTATTGATGAGGGACACTGCATGAAGTCAGACAATTCCAGTTTCCTGTTTTGATAAATTCATCCAATCCACCTCTTTGCCCCAAGGCAGGTTCAGCCATTGCTGACTCCATCACACTTGGCTAATGTTTGTCTCAACTGCAGTTAAAAACCTCCCATGTGGCAGGTTCTCCAGGCAACTATGTCCTTGCTGTCCTACCATTACAGTTAGAAACAAATTCCCAATATCTAACTTGATATAGAGCTGTCATTTTAGGTTTCCAGAAAAAGATATCTGTTAAGGTAAAGGACAGACATCTTCGAGATGTGATTTAAGAGCAGATGGCCCTGCCGTAGACTGACTTCCACAGACTGAACAACATCTTGGGGGCTTTTCCAGCCCCATATGCCATGCTTTCTCTGGTAATTTTGCTGCTTTCAGGAAAATTATTTGACAACTAAATCATCTGGAAGTTGCCTTTTGCCATAAGGCCGAAGAGAGTACTAAAAGCTGACAGTGAGACAAATGCTGTATTGATGCAACAAAGGATAAAACTATGCTATAACAATGACCTTCTTAGGATGTGATTTTATATCCCCCCAGACACTAAACCAGCTCAAGTGTGGATAATTTGCTCATTTTAAAAAAAGAATAATAGCTTGTACTTATATATAAATTTGTACATAGGAAAAAAAAAAAAGACAATTATAGCCAGACAACTTTTTTTTTTAAATCTAAAAACAACTCTACAGTTAACCCAGGAAGGGTGCATTAATTATACAAACAATTTGGAGGAATGTAGTGATGCCCCTAGTCTAACGTATAAAATTTAATTTCAATATTTTTGTAGTTTTATTGCTGTCTCTGGACAAAGTTCACTGAACTGGATTTATCTCAGCATAAATTTGTTCTACATCAGATGGACTGCAGTTATGATTGCAGTTAAACTGCAGTTAAACTTGTGTTGAATTTTGAGCTAAACACAGACGAACTCATAGACCACTCTTTTATAAAGATTTTGAATTGAATATTATATTCTTTTTACTCTTACTTCCCTATTAGAAACTTAAAATGTTTATTTTGCCTCACAAAATCAATGTTACACGTACATTTGGTTTCTCAAACTTGGAATGGATGGTATAACAGTCTGCAGAAGCATTTTTCATCATATACAAACCATCTGAGAGATGAAGGTAGTGAATGACCAGTGAATTTGGATGCTATGAACCTTTCTGGTTTTAAGTTGCCACCTGCTGTCAGGAAGACATGCAGCCATGGACACACAGAGACATCAAACAGCTGCGAGTGAGGCTGCTGAACCTGAATGAGATGTGCAAAGACAACCTTTGAGTATCTGAGATTTAGGGTTTTATCCAGACCTCAATGCCACATCAGCAGAATGCTAGTATTTGTTTTGTCCTAACCCTTTGCATCCTTCAATTGCTTGAACAGGAGAAACCTTGTTAGTAGAAACTGGCTTTAGGGGTAAGATGCTGCTCATCTGTATTTATGCATACTTGCAAGGTAACAATCCTTATGCAGGGAGCAACAGCAGTTACAGGTGCCAATTCATCCGCCCTGTGGTAAAAAAATCCCAGTGCTCAAAAATCCCTCAGAGCACATTACCAAGACTGTCTGGAGGTACAACAGCCAACTGGAGCCACATGATTGGAGGCATATGGAGGCATATAAGGCAGATCAAAAGGCTTTCAACTGAAACAAAGTATCCTGTCTCATATGATGTAGATCTACTGGTATTTGTTGCTTCAGTTGCTTCCAATTTTTTTCCGCATAACGTTGCAGTGCAACAACAAGCATGGAAATGGAGGCACCAGTGCACTTCTTTCTTCATCATAACTCCCATTTCACACTCTTAATTGCTACTTATGAGGCCCTCAGTATCTCAGTCATCATCGAACACTTTAGCAAGCTAGTGGTTGGTACAATTTAAATTAATTATGCAACATTAAACATTCATAGCCAAGATTTTTAATGCTGTAGTCTTAAAGCAGGGGTTGTACTAACAGATTTCTTTTTAAACTGCTAATATGAAGTCAGTGCAGAATGCAAGACCTTGATAGTGACTCTCTCACTCAGCTACCAGACTGTTCATACTGCTGTCACAGCAGATTGCCAGTGCCAACCAAAGACTGAGTTTTATTTGATTTATAGATTCCTTCTAGGTGGTAAAAAAGCCAATGTGTATTCTGTTCTTCAGCATGCACGTAGGCCATAAAGTAAGAGAATCATAAGACAAGCCTTGAAATTTGTATATTCTTTGCAATCTTTCTCTGTTTAATAATTGCTTAACAAGAAATTGATATTTCAGAACTGATATGTGACATACTAATAACAAGTTGGCAAGTAAAAAAGTAATTTTCTGTTATTTAAATGCAATACCTAAAGCAAAACCAGATTTTTCTAAACCAAGTAACTTTGAAGGCTACATGACTGAGTAATGAACTACTTACTTCTGAGGGCATAGGTTCTATTGGAAATTATAATAGCTTGCATTTAAATTAACTTTAATCAGATAATCTTGATGCTCTTTACAATTAGTAAGCAAACTGTTAATGCCTTATCAAAACAGTCCAATGATAATTAGATCCTTTTAAACAATATATAAATTAAAGGACCAGGAAGGTTAACTTAATTTCCTGTTTATGCTCAAGTGCAAAAGGTAAGACAATGGAAATAGGGTAGATCAGATCAGACTGCAAGGAAACAGATACTGTGAAATTCAGGAAAATTTAGGTAAAGATGGGGTCCAAAGTCCACTTCCTCTGGTAAGAGCAGACATTTTTACAACCCCTTGTCATACAATTTCACTTTTCCACTTCTGCTGAAACCTCCTTTAACTTGATCACTCTCATTGGTCTTTTCTTTAGCTTTTCTTCATCCAAATCTGCAGCCCACTCTTGTTTTTCACTGACCAGACCAGTAGAACACTGGATGCATACCTGCTGATGGCTTAAGGATTTTTGCAGGTGCACGCAGTCATATATAAGACATTCTAGTTATTTGAGCCTTGCTTAAAACAAAGAGTGACCTACCATTTTGAAAAGAATCCCACATGCTTCCACTGAATAGAAGAAGCAGCAAAATAAGTGCTTGGAGAAGCACAGAAAAACAGGAATTCTGGAAAAGGGAAGAACTTCAAGCTGCAAAGATGTGAAAAGGGGAGAATCAAACCTGGAGGAAAAAAAGGAGCCAAACAGAGGGAATCAAGAATTATGCTAAACCATAAAAAAAAGGATGAAAACTTTTCTTCCCCCAAATAAATAACGAAGATATAAAGGAAAATGGAACAAAGAAAACAATGACTGGGAAAGAGAATGGAGGCAGCGTAACATAAAGAGAATGAGATATGGGTTGAATAGAGATAGGAGGGAGGAAGAGCAATGAAAAAACCCACATTTTGTATTTAGATAGTGATATATATTTTTAGTACAAGTTTTATCTTTTGTGGCAGCCATAATTATGCAGAATAGCAATCTGCATCCTAAATATCTAGTAAAAGCAAAAATGGTGGTTTACAGTCTTTCAGAGAACACATACAATGTGTCATAAGTTATGACATTTTTCAGCATGATATCTGTCATCATCAGTCTATTCAGAAATTCGTTGATTAAGATTTAGCTAAAGCCGGTGTAATTTTTATAGCACTTATAGCTCTTGTTCAGACATGATGATTTTTAAATAAATGTCTGACATCTGATGATATCCTGAAATCAATAAGCTGAGACAAAAGCCAGGAGAAATGGAGGAGTAGAAAAAGAATTGGTTTGCTCTGTAGTGGATTGTAATCATCACTACGTTCTCTCACATAATGCTTTGTGCATCACACCATCTCTCTTAGCAGGAGAGTAAGGTGTAAATGAAATCTTGCACCCTAAAAGTTTTTGAAGTCTTAAATAGCAGGATTAAAACAAGTTGTACTTGTTGTGGGAGAAGCTTGACTATAAGAAAACCATTGATTCTTTGCTGCTGTCACAGAATCTTTCTTCTAACATTTGTTGGTTTATTTGTTTTTACTCTAAGGAATCATCACAGGCTTTTCATTGGACTCTACTTAAAAACATGATACATTGAACTAGTAACTCCAGAAGAAATAAAACAACACTTTACTGTTCTGAGGTGCTTAACCTCATGACACCTGCTGGGAATTCAATTGGCTGGGATATTTCCCTCAATACCAGAATTGAAAAGATCTTGAAAGTAGCAATAGCTATTTACAGCTAGCAGACTCAATTTTAAGCAGGATAAATCCCCAAGCCCAACGCATTCCCAAAAGCTGGATTAGGAACAACCTGTATGGAATACAAAATTTACATTTTAGCTACAGGACCTGAGTGAAATCAGAGGAATAGCAAAGGAAACTAGTATCTTTTTCTTAAAAAGGGGATCTTGATTCTAGTGTTGTGTTGATTATTGTAATCATAAGATGGCTTGATCAAAAAGTCTTTCATATGTAGATGATTCAGCAACCAGATGTAGAACAAATCTTTTGTGCCAAAAAGTAACCAATGGTCAATAATTACATCAAAACATATATGGTTTCTCTAAAGAAGTATTTAGATAAACATCATCTAAAGTTCAGCTAATATTATATTCAACCAAATTGTGCTTTCTCTCTTAAGAAGAATAAATAACATTGTATTCTATTTAGAAAGCATACATTCCTTTTTAATTCTCTGCAGATGAATATAAAATATCTTGGTTTGTTGAGAGGTACTAGACATTTCCCAAATATTTAAGTAAAAGGGCTTCATTTATGATTGGTTACATTGGGCACGAGTATTGCTAAAATGGTAACAGTATAGATTTTTTGTCTGCACTAAGCTTCTCAATTCTCTCTTCAAACATTTGAATAGTGCGATTAGCATCTTCATTTGTCAAGGGAAAATGTTAAAATTCAGATGGAACTCATCTAATTTTAAGCATTATGGAAATTAATATGGAGCTTCCTATAGAACGAAGTTAATCAAGCTCTTATTATTGTGATATCTGCATATATTTAATTCTAGCTAGTTCCACTGCACATTTCATGGAGAAATTTGTAAGGATATGCAGAGTATGGCCATTGTCATAATTGAAGAACTTCTGTCTGAACAATGTAAGGTCCTTATTTTGTACAGGACTATAAAATCAGGAATCAGTTTGCTAGCTGAAATAAAGGTTCCTTACAAAACAAGTAAAAGTTAAAAGTATCCACCTCTTTCAAATAAAAACATTCTTTGCATTGATAATTAATTTTGTAGTTATTTTTCTGGTCTATTATCAAACTGCTCTTCTATTGCTGCTATCTTATTATCAGGTTGTTTGCCACAAGTTTGGATACACATTCTGTTGTGGGTGGGGTTTTTTCCCATATGGTAAGCCTGACAGCTGTTGTTTTGTGGAAAGTTTACTCTTCGAAAATTACCACTAACACTGTGCTGTGGCTCTGCTGCAGATTCACTGAAATGGAAACGAAGGAAAGGTGCTACTCAAAACAAACAGAAAGCTGATATCATTGCTGGCACAGCAGCTTCCACTGAAAAAATGACAAAGGTGTTTGCAATCCAGCAGCACGGTTATGGTCTATGTCCTGCAGCAAATTCAAAGCCTCAGGACAGTTGACCAGATCTTGCTCTCAGGGAGGCAAAAAGCTGGGCTGCCCTTTGGTTCAACCAGAGGTTTGGGATTGGTATCTGTTTCTTTTCCTAAGAGGTTAACACGTTAAAGAGGAAAATGACCTCTTGTGAAAGGTTGTAGTTAATTCTGTCACACCCATAAATGCCAAAAAACAGAGGTTTAGATAAGGCTTTTCTCCTCGCTGATTTCCATAATCTTTTTTTTTTTTTCCTGGCTGGTTTTTTTTGGAGGATGTGTAAGGGTGTTTAAAAACAATAAAAGAAAATTGCATCATCAGCCTGTGGAAGGTAATGAGTGAGTATGCTTTTTGTATGCTCTCTTAGAAGAAACATACACAGAAGCAGAGGGATTCAGGTCATAAAAACGATTTTGAACTTCTGCCTTGAGGCAGGGCTGCTGGCAGGGAGCAGAAGCAGAAACATGACTTTCCAGCTCTTTGAACAGTTCCTGTGTCACTTTGGTGAACCACTAAAAGATTAAGTTTAACATGGATGGTCTCATGACTTCAGAAGAGCTTACGGTGCTGTTTGAGGGAGATCTCTAGAAAATAAAAATGTCTGCTCCACTGAGGAATATGTGCATTCCTCTTCATCTGTGCTACATAAATCTGGAATTAAAGATGATGAAAAGTACACAATGTAAAGCCTGCGTCACTGTTGACAGTAAAGTGAACAGCTGAACTGTTGAAAAAATAACAACCCTAAATCTGAATTTTAATTCAGCTGTCATATTGATGAATTACATTAATTTATGTACATACAGATCTCGAGAAAGAGCAACAGAATCAGACAAGTACAAAACGGAACATTGATTATACAGGACCTCAGAGTATGCTGAGAACTAGCCACTATAGACCTTGGATTTATTTATTCAATAAATTGCTGCATTTTACCTAATATTTCAATTCTGTGTCAAATGCTTCATACAGGCACAAGGAATATCTTAAGGTACAACGAAGCAGTGAAACAGTGAATAAAGGAAAGGAAGAGACCTGTATACCTGCTATACACATCACACAGAACTCAGCTGTATTGCAGATATAGTAATATTCATGGCTATGGAACTGTGATATTAAAATATAGCATATGTATCCTTAATAGACATTATAACTTTTTTTCCTTCGCTATCCAGCAGTTGTTGGGAAGGACATCTGTCTCATATAGGCTGACTAATACATAGTATATTCAATGCAGAGGCCAGTTTTGGGTGTCAGGAGTCCAATTTCACATGCTGTTGTGTTATGTACCTGACATTTTCCAGCTCAATATTTATCTGAATATTTCAGTAGAAGACTTTGTTTTTATTATATTCATTTAATCACACAAAAAAAATTAGGTACTTTCTGAACAGTGTTCCATTGTTTCTGTTATTACTGAGGGATTTCCAAAACAACAATAATATTATTGTTATTGTTAAAGTTAAAACTTTCTTTTCTAACCTTCTCAAGGCACATAAATTCCCTACATATCTTCCTGCAGAGAGGGCAGAAAGTCCAACAGATTTCACTTGCAGAGTGAGTCTTCCTTCCTTTGATTTTTTTTATGCAAAGCAAGGCAGTTGCATTGAGGAGAGGAGTAAATTTGATCAGTAGATCTTACCCAAAAAGTTAAGCTCTAACACTTCCGTGCCCCAGAGCTGCTGTTACTCCCTCAGAGTTCAGATTACTCAAAAACAGATTTTGGGACCATTGTCTGCTAGCCCTGAACAGGTGCTGCCTTTAACGAAGAAGAAATAGCCAACTCCTACTGTAAATCTCTGCATTCTTCCAGATTTTCTAACAGAAATGTCCACAGACATCCTCAGCAAAGGATGTCTTAGAGATGTCTAAGCAGTCAGGTTTTTTTAAATTTTCTTTTTAACTTTTTTTTTTTTAAACACAGTAAATCTTTATTTCTTTAGAGAAAATTTAGCCAACAGCTTCAACACTTACAAAGATTTGGTCAAATTCTGTGAAAAATTCTCTCTAGTTAAATTAAATGTCAACAGAAAAAAAGAGAACCATTAAATAAAAAATAGTAGTAACAGCTGTGTATGTTAGTAGGTCTTTTGCATTCCCTGGTGTTTTCTTTCACAGATGGGGTATTAGAATACCAAAACATTCTTCACGGTGTTCAGTAACTTGTGCTATATTAATAGCTGATAATTTCTCCAGTTCATAAAGTCTCTAGTAACACTCTAGACCGTTAGTAATTAAACAACAGAATAAAGCTTTGTGGAAAAGATTGGATAGGAAAGGAGGAGAATAACACTCAGGTATCACAATGAAACCAAGTTTCATGGTTTATTTAGCTCCCACTTAAAAAATAGCATTTAATTATGCAGGAGAATAAACTATATCCAAAAAAGGTAGCTCTTCAGAAAGAACAAATTATGACTCAATAGTGCAGTTTTATTGAAATATGATGCTGCAAAACTGCAACTGGGAAGCATCACTACTAAGCCTAAGCAAATATTTGGAGAAATTGTTTATATCAGGCAACCATACTGGAATCACGTTGTGAAAAAAGCAATTCAGAAATTACAAAGCATTGTTGTTTTCCACAGGCACAGTCCAGTGTGTTTCTGAGATTTCTTGGCCACACATGCCCTGAAGTTCACGTTTAATTAGAGAAGTCCAGGAACCACTCCTAAAGTGGCATCACTGTCATGACTGCCTAGAAAATAAAAAAAGAATCTCACTGACTATTAGGTGTTTTTCTTGACTGAGACATCGCATCAGGCTGCGATGTAGAAAATACAGGGCAGAGCTCCAGATTTGCAAATTTTAGCACTTGCTTAAACGTGGGTTACAATTGTTAGGATAAGACCATTGTGCTTCTGTGAAGACAATACCTCCTGACACATCTCAGTCCACTTCATAAAGTGTTTCAATAATGTTTTTATCTTAACAGAAAGTGAGATGGACTGCCTTATTACTTTTTCTTTGTACAGTGCCAAAGGCTCATTGATGGTTGACATGCTCTGTTTTAAAAACAGAGATTTTAGCAATATGAAACATTTTATAAAGTCAGCTTAAATAATAATAATAAGGATAAGAATTTTGAAATATTGGTGAAATCATGAGGCAGCTTTTGATATTGTAGCTTTAGCTTATGTTCAGTACCATGGGTTCTGCTATTTTCATCAAAACTTCTTTGTGACCTATTATATCCACAGAGGTTCTCATACTCAAAGAGAGTCCAATTTATCATCTTGGTGTAGGTGAGAGCCTAGTTTCTAATCCTTTCTGAACTGGCCATTTCAAAGCAAAATTTTGCACACCAAAATTCTTTCAGTAGTGATATGAAAAAAAAATGAATGTGGCATGGTAGGGCTCCCTCCTCCATTTCCCACCTCTCCCCTCCAAATGTTACATTCCTTTCTCTTCAAGACAGTTCAGTTTTTAAGGGTTATAATACAGCTGTAGAAGGATGGATCACACCAAAACCATGGCTAAACTGGAGCCACCTCTTCACCACCATAATTTTACTGTAAGCATGGTCTTTTGGAAATGGCATTTTTTACTATTGAGGATCCTCAACATGGCTGATACAGGTAAGTTGAATATAGGGCTCTAATGGCATTGTAGGTTAAGTGAAAACAGGGCACAGCAGTAAGTGCAGAGCACCTGAAGAGGATGGAAATTTTACCCTCAAGCATTTACCCAGGCTAGAAGATACCCATAGTAATTGTAGCACATTATACAAGATGATAGACAAAGACTGTAGGAAACATATATCAGCTTCAAAGGGAAGGGAAAGGAATAATTACAGACCCGTGAGACAGTCTGATGTTTGTCCAGTTCCTTTTCAGAGTGAAGCCTTAATCGGAAAAGGCATTATTTTTTGGTGCTTCTGAAGCACGATGACTGCAAAGCCTTAGAAGCTTTAATAAGAAAAAGGAAACAGTGCCACCTAACTGTGGAAACTGTATTTTTTTAACTCATTAAAGCTGAACAAACAGATATTTTGTACTTTAAAGCTTGGAGGAGGGTAAGAATCCTGCCTATAATTCAGGTATTATTAGTGCCTGCCTTTTCTAAAATCACTACTGGGAAAATCTAGTTTTCAGAAGAAAAGTCTTCTTTGAACAAGCATGTGTTAAAAATTTGTGGTTTTTTCATTTGAAGGCAACTAATTGAAACAGGATTCATACTTAATTGAGAAAACCACCATACGTGTATGATGAAGTTTTACTTTAAGGACACTAACTACGCCCTTTTAAACATAATATCTCTACTAATATACAGACATTTGCATGTTTGCTTTTCCTGTATTTCTTTCCATCAGAATTTATTTTCAGAATTATCACTTCGGATTCTGTAGTAGAAAAAAGCAAAGCTTGTTGTGACTACATATCATAACAGTCCCTCAACTGAGAACAGAATAGGAGTTTTGTGAAACTTTTTGCCATAATGACTGAATGTATTTAGCAGTGTCAGGGGAATCATTAGGTAAATATTGGCAGTGTAAATGCCCATCCAGACCTGAATTACACACGTGTAAGCTCATAGCCCAGTTTCCAAAACCATTTTCACCGCAAGTACCTGTGCAAAAAAAACACACAGAATTTATGAACCAACTACAGTTGTCCAAGTACCTGAATGAAAAATAACAAAGAGGAAATACTTTAAAAAAATTAGTCAGAACATGAGTCATAAAGCTCAGTGAATGTCATAAATGCTAAACTGTTATCATAAATCCAGTTTTTTTGCAATGAAAAGAATTTTATGCTCACTTTTAAAGTATCTACTATAAATTCAAATGTACACATTTTGAGTAAGTTGTTTTCTGGTTGCAACAAAGAAAAATGTGATGTAGTGGGCCCTAGAGTTCATATGTGTTTGCTCTGAAGAGGAAAAAACACCCTCTTTCTTGGCATCTTATTCTTATATCTTCACTGAATCTATTGCTTATCTTCTTATACTTACACTTCTTCACATCACAAACCTCTCACAAAGAAGAGGGTGAAAATGTGCAGCAAAATATCCATTAGCTGAAAATGAAATTTTTTTTTTTAAGAAAACAAGCTAATAGTATGCTCTCAGGTATGAGATTTTTAGCTATTTGCTTTGATGTTTCCATTGTAAAGAAAACTTAATCTTGGTGTCATTTTGCATGATTTTGCCTAACAATGAGTTTTGCTGACTAACAGTGTTATAGACGAGAATCTCTTTACTTCAAAGACCAGAACCCATCTGACATTTTCAAATAACATTGAAGTATTCAGAAAAGCAAAGTGTAGCATATTCTACCACAGTGAAAAGAATTACACTTGGGTCTGATGCTAAGCACGAGATATCATTCCCACGTTTAACATTTGTTGTATGCTCTTTATCCAGCACAGAAATATGCAATTATTTCCTTTTGAACTTTTTAGCTTGACAG
Source organism: Pseudopipra pipra (assembly GCF_036250125.1). Classification (NCBI taxonomy): domain Eukaryota; kingdom Metazoa; phylum Chordata; class Aves; order Passeriformes; family Pipridae; genus Pseudopipra; species Pseudopipra pipra. The sequence goes on from NC_087549.1 coordinate 51,086,148, forward strand.
GAAAACATCATAAAAATATTCTTATTGGTAATAATATCTCTATGTGATTCTTTTCAAAATTGTCTCTCACTTTTTACTTCAGAAATGTGCTGGGAATAATGCAAACATACAATTCTGGAACTTAATGCTTGAAAGATTTCATGTATCTGTACATCTAGGAGAACCTTAGATTCATTTCTGTAATACCAATGCCATGAATGGAAGCCTGCCTGTTTCAGGGCTATGTACTTTGAATATGAAATAGCCATATCTAAGAGCAAATTGTGGCTGTGGAGACAGAAGTCATAATCTGTGCAACTGCCTGTGAAAGAGATCTAATTATCTCTCAGAAAAACTAAACTGGTTTTTGGGGTTATTTTTGAGATTCCACGCCACTTTAGAAGTTAAAAAAAAAAAAAAGATATTCTATGTGTCTAATTTAAATCGTAATTTTATCATTAAGAGAAAAAGAGAAAATGTTGCTATTTCATTAAGTTTCTGTATTAGGTATAGCTACACTATTAAGGTACACGGAGAAAAGTCTTCTCTTGGATTGGAATTTATTTTATTGATTTCCTTCTTCAGCTAATAAGATGAAAAAAGGCAGCAAACCCCAGTTTACACTGAAGTAAGTACCACTGGGCATCTCTCAGCAGGTGGTTAGTTATTGTATTGGACATCACTCGTTTTTCTTGTGTTTTATTCCTTTTCTCTCTCCTCTTTTCATTAGTATTATTATTATTTTAAGTAGGTAGTAGTCTCAGTCTCTAGATAGTAGCCTCATTACTCTCACTAGTATAATTCATATCATCAGTAATATTATTATATTTTACTTTGTTTCAGTTATTGAACTGTTCATATCTCAATCCCTGAGTTTTGGGGGTTTTTTCCCAATTCTCTTCCCCATCTCACCCAGGGGCCAGATGTGAGTGAGTGGCTGCATGATGCTTAGTTGCTGCCTGGGGTTAAACCATGACAGCCCTTTTAGGCACTCAGTGTGGGGCAGCCTCACATACATCACCTCCTCCTTTGGTGACATTTCAAAATCTTTGCCTTCTGGCCAGTCAGTTATCACTTCCAAGATTCCTGGATGACTGGGATTTCCTATTAGAGCTTGTGTTGTCAGTGTGACCCAGTTACTCCATGTAGCATCAGTTACATGATGTGTCAAGGAGACCCCTCGAACATCCAGCCCAGCACCAGCAGCTGCGGTGCCAGGAGGAGCTGCGCTTTAGTGGCCCAACTCGTCTATGTGACATCCCCTCAAAAACCAGGTTTTCCACCCTGGGCAGCAGTATCTTGCCACAATGTGGCAGCCCAGATGGGTTTACCTCTGCACTGCCAGTTACCCTGTTTCCATTGCCACAGAGACCCTCAGCAGGGCATTTGTCAGCATCCATGAGCCCCCACAGAGGCAAAGTATTGTCAATTTTTCTCATCCAGCATCTCGTTCAGACTTCATGCTACTTCAAAAGTAACAAAAAAAAATCCATTTGTCTAATGCAAATGATAATTTTCTCATTAAGATAAAATGGACAACAAATGTTACTATTTTATTCCATTTCTGTATTGGGTGTTAGCTACACTATTAAGGTACACACAGAAAAGTCTTCCCTTGGGCTGATATTTATTTTACTGCCTCTCTTCTTCAGTCATTAAGTTGGAAAAATGCAGCAAAACCCAGTTTATGCTGAAGTAAGTGCAGCGTGAAGGAAGCGAATGAAGTGAAGGAAGCAATATTTCAAGAAAATATGATATCAGCACTCAAACAGGAGTGTTAGAATATCACTCTGCTCTTCCGTCTTGCTCGCACACTTGCAGTCCCCCCATTCCCTGCCTCTGTGCACACAGACACTCACACATCCAGTCAACTGCTGCATAACAAAAGCAACTACAAGACATAGAAGTGATTGCCACACTCCTTCAAAAGGATTTTTTAAAAATGTTTTATGTGTGTGCGTATGTCTTTTATGTATGTACACGAACACACACATACATATATATTTATATATATACTGGGAGATATATTGGAATATTTCCTTGCACTAAGGAAAACAAAGGGTGAGTGCCATCCACAGAAGAAAACAGGATGAGCTTGCCTCTAGCACTGTGATCTGGAAGTCATAACATGTGCTTTCTAGCAAAAGGACACCTGAGAAGTGCCAGCTAGAGACACTTTCCCTTCCCTTATGTCTTTCCTCTCCCCACCTAACATGAACAGAAACAATCTGGCATCCTGACACAGTCTGAATGTGGCTACTTTTACAAGACTTCCAAGATAGCAAACCCCATACAGCTCAAGACCTCTCAGCTGCTTGACATTTTCTCTCAAAATAGATTTTCTAAGTAGGAATAACAATCCACATGGATATTTCTGCAGCTGTATAAAAACAAATAAATTTGTATCCTGAAAAATTACAATTTGAACACATAAGTCAAAGTTAATTGGTTAAGGAAAGGTTGCTATTCTACCTCCAAAAGCACTCACATATTTTCAGTCTGAAGTAGAAATAAGTTTGAAAAAAAATAAAGAAAATAAGAGGAAAAAAAAGCCCCTACAAAAGAGACAGTGCCTGTCTTAATTGCAATCACCTGAACTGATTTAGCACTAAGCAAAAATCATGGTTTGTATCTGTAGAGCCCTTAGCATATCCTAAGCTCTGTTCTAAAAACAAGTTCAGAATCACTGGATGTGTATATGTATCATTTTTACCTTGACTAGCGGAAGAGATTTGTCACCCAATGGAGAAGAGGTGTGCTCTTTAACAATAAATATTAACAGTCTGAAACAAAAAGAATTTTACTTTCATGTAATTTATTTCAATGCAATTTCCCTGATTTTTTTGTCGTTGTTGTTATTTAAAATAAAAAATATTCCTAGTTGCTTTCTATCATAAATACCACACAGACTCAGAATCCCCTGTGTGCAAGATTTAGGCACATAGTAGCTGCTAGGCTAAGGCTTGGTTGTTGGGATTTCACAGTGCAGTTGTTTACACTATATATTTTCTCCTGATAGCTCTATAAAAGTTCCCAATGCATTACAGATGTTGCTGTTGGAAGGAGGAACAGTCTACTGGTCGGATCCCAAGAGGTTCATAGAACTTGCTATATTTTAATGGGAGTCAGTGGGAGGCAGGTATACTGCAAATACTTATTATCACTCAGGCTGTGTACCAAATTGAAGACAAGATACAACAAGAAATGCTGACTAATGCCAGCAAAAAGGAAGATGAAAAGTAGAAAAGAAGATTTCCCTAGAGGTAATACAACAGATATGGGGAAATCTATGTCAGTGTATAGGATTGGACCCTGTTGCTTGTTCAGAAAAATAATCAGAGAGGCAGCTCAACTCGGTATTAGAGGACTTCCTGTGTGTAAATGGGACCAGCATGTGACATATCAGATAGCAAGGCCAATGCGGGAAAATAAAGTCAAAGGTCTTATGCTCTATCTGTTCTTGGCTGCCAAAATTGTCCTGTGGGTGGTAGGCAGCTGGAGGTGAGTTATACCAGCCTAAAACTATTCTCACTTATTATATAGAACTGGAGAGCTGTGAAGCTGGTAGTTCAGCTGCATTATTTGTTCTCACCTTCCAAGCACCTGCTATGATTTCAGCTTTGCTGGTCCCAAGCAGGGTGACTGACATGGAATCCACTAGCAACACAGCCTGGCCTCAAGAGGAGATGTAGGCTGACACTGTGTCCCTTGTGAAACAAGCCACCACTTAGATCAAGAGGCTGAATTTGGGTCACAGAACTGAGCAGGAGCTATACAGGTTGCTAAAGGATGGCTCAAAGCTGTACACCAGGGCTTGTGGAGAGGTCCTCTTATTCAAAAGAGCACTCAGAAGAAGAGTTTCTCTTGTCCTTGCTATGGTTATCACTGAAATCATTAGGAATGTTAAGCATTTTTCTCATTCCTAACCTTTGAATCTCTTCCTCATATTTATCCATTTCATTAATGAGAGTTTGTCTTCCTGTCTTCCTTTCTGTTTCATCACGGGCTTTCACAGTTCTGTATTTCCAGGTTGTCTGAATGACAGTCAAAGTAACAGGCATTTTCCTAAATATCTGTCCCATCACCTCACATGGAGGCTATTTCAAAATGAGGTGATGCTGGTATTTATCTCATCTTTTTATGTGAAGAATCTCTAAAGGTCTAAATTTTCTGTCAGAGATGCTGGGCTGCTTCTGTTTCTTTTGGGTTTGTTTTTGATGCAGTGACCAAAATTCTGTATAATCTACTCACTTGGAAAATATGCCAATGATTTCTGTAATGGCGCTGCCTTTGCTGCTTTCTGTACTTCTCTTCATGCAGCTTACTAATAGCTCAATAATACAGCCTAATTTTCTCTCCAGTAAATCTCTGAAGCTACAAAGACATGCTGTTAGAGATTTTCAGCAATTTTTGAAAACCCTATTTCACCTAGATTAATCATGTTCAAAATCACGCCTCAGCATTCATTGCTGAACTCTGTTCAGACAGAGTTTCTGTGGCCATTTAGTAGTGTCCAATTATTAATTTGGTAGAACCATCTGACAAAGAACACTCCTCCCTTGCTGGCGAATTATTTGTTTCATGTCTACAGGAGGAGTCAGGAGTCTGAGGTTACAACTTGGCAACTAAGATATTTAATCACAGAATAATTTGGTATGCTCTCTTATGAGGCTACTCAGTTTTTGTCTTTTGTTAGAAATTCTTGCCATTAATTGCTGAGAATAGTATGATTGATAAAACAGGGAAAGATTAAATGCTATACTATGATATTCACCATGTGAATCTACTGACAAATATATGCCTTAGAATGCTCTTAACTATCAAAATGTATATTAAATTTTTTTTCTAGAAAAGAAAACAATATTTATTTTTAACAATCACTTGCATTAATACCGGCTTACTGACTGTTCAGATTCACAAATAAATATGAGATTCTTGGAAAACACTTCTACATATGCTATTTATTCCTTCAGCGTTTGTTGCAAAAGTACATCTACAATCACATTTCATAACCCCTAGGCCTTTTGGAAACCTTTCCAGAAAGCTTGTAATATAAGCAAAGATGAAATGCTGATCCTTTTGAAGTTTTGTCATGGACTTCAATTAATTCAGAATTCAATTCTTATGTGACTGCTGTTTGAAAAATGGGAAGTAACTTCCTCAGGGACATTAATTAAGTGAAAACAAGAAAATATTAAAGCTACTAATATGCTTTTCTTATGTTTATTGTTAGAGGTTTGGCTAGCTTTTAATATGGACAGAATCCATCTGTTGCTCATAATGCCATATTTTTCTGTCAGTTTATTAAAAAAGAATATGTAGTTATGGATCCATATCCTCAAAATGATAGAGCAGGGCTAATTTTGTTAAAGAATAGTGCATGCAGAACTGCTCTTAACCACGTGAATTCATATTTCAGAACTTTGTTCAAATCAAAATTAGCCTTGCTGTAGAACTTGTCAGCCATGTCCCTCATGTTTACCCTAAGGTCTTTTTGCAATCCTGAAACAATGATAAACAATATTCAAATGGCTACAGTTCCTCACATACGCTCACATTTCTGTGTTATATCGTTCAGGGGACTTCAAATGCAGAACAGATTTTTGTAAAGCAGACATCTTTCACAGAATATTTAACTTCCCATTTCCTTCAGTCTATCTATGTTAACAGAAGCTTAAAGTATTAATGTTACTCTTGGAAGATGGCTTAGCTGTTATTCATGACACATTTCCTGTAAGCTATATAAAACCAAAATTAGCACAGCTACAGCTTCTTAATATATCTGGCAAAAAACATGGGATTTTGGGAGTTTTGGCAGTAAAGTTGCAGTAATACCACACAACTGGTTTGGTAGCCTTGTGATTATCACCCCATGATACCTTCAGAATTCAACCTGTCAGCCCATTTTTCCACTTAGCAGGTCACCAACTGGTGAAAATACTACAGACAATATTTTTCCAGAATGCAGTCGGTCACCAAGATCAGTTCATAGAGCTAAAAGCTCCTAACTATTCTTTCTTGGCTAAAAAACTATTTGTGCCATTTAAAGGCTTAAAAAGAAAGAGAAGAACAGAGAACTGTGTAGCCCATGCTTTTTCCAGAGGCACTTATTCAGTGTTGGAAGGCTAAGAGTCAGCACCGGCCCATATTTTGTAATGCCATGGTAGTATTGACATAAGTGCACATTTCTTGTCACAGTGTACCATTCACAAGCAAACTGAGGAGACAGACATCAGTCTGACTCTCAGGGATTTAATGCAAACCCATTGCATACCAACTAGTGCATTTTTCCAAGGTTCATACACTGAATCCACATACAGTTTTCCCATTTACTCTCATGTTTTCACATATGCCAGTAAGACTGACAGTACTTGAGCTGAATGCATGTCTTCCTCACGTATGAAGAAACAGTGTGCACCTGTCATGTGCACCTCTGATTTAGAGCTCATGGAAAGTGCCAGGCAAACACTTAAATATATGCTGGAATATCAATCTGTTTTTCTCCAGGTTTATTCTCCCTTTTTCCTGAGTTCCAAATGAAAAACCTTTAAAAATTTCACTGTGACAGTAAAACTTTACCTGTAAAACTGCTCCATTTAATTTTAAAGCTGTGATTGCGACTGACAGACTGTGTTCACTTTCTGGAGAAAGATTTCTGCTTTCTTTGAAAGGTATTTTTGTTTGGTTGATTGGTTTTTTTGTCTGTTTTCATTTTGTAAAATGAAATGCCATGTTACACTGTCAGATGAATGAATTCTGATTACTGTATTTATATCAAAGCTGTCTACAATTGCTTCTCCAGAGATCAAGTCGTAGACATGATACCACTCTTAACAAGCAACAGGACTCCTTGCAAGCATCATCTTTCCTTCACAGACCTCAGGGAACAGGAACCGGATCCCCCAAAATGGTTTAAATGTATGTAATTATAGTGGGTATTTCAGACAGTTTTAATCTCCCAATAATATTAGTAGGAAGGGGCCTCCTGTTCCAAGATGAGTCATCTGTGAGATCCAACTAGGTTGCCCAGGGCTACGTCCAGTTGGATCATGAAAACCTCCAAGGACAGAGACTGTACAGTGCCTCTGTCTGTCTGTCCTCAGGCATAAAGCCTTCCTTGACTGTTGTTTCTCATCCTCCCACCACAACTCCCTCTTTAATGAGCTGACTATTGTTTTCTGAGTAACTCTGTGTGTACCAGGAGCCACTGTTAGGTGCCCCCAAAATCTTCTTATCTTCAGGCTAAACCAGCCCTAGTCCCTCAACCTTACACTACAGGACAAGTGCTCCAATCCCAACCATCCTGGTGGCCTTCCATCCAGCCTAACTTGTATACAAGAATGTAGCAGAAGTGTCAAAAGCTCTGCTAAAGTCACATTAAGTTACATCTGCTGCCCACACTTTATCCATCCCACCACCTTCTACTCCTTCACATATACAGACATCATTGATAATTAGTGCTTCTGCTAACTTTCATCAAAACCAAAAAATTAGGAAGTTTTTAGAAAATTTTATTCAATGTTTTTGCTAGGGAAGTTAATTTAATATAGTGCACTCTGTGTGCAGAGCTATTTAAATATCTTGCATTAAATAAAATATCTAAAAACGGGAATTCTCTAAAGTAAGAGATTATAATTCATGCAGATCCCGTTAGAGAAAGCATTCATGTAAAATGAAAAATGTGCGAACTATATTTACTGTAATGTTTCTTTCCTGGTTTGAAAATCCACTCCCTATTTCAGCATATTAAAAATTTATTTATTATGCTTATTGGTATTATGCTTCAAAAATTGTTGCTGAAGATGAAATATAGTCTTAATTCGGTACATCTTTGATATAGATATTACTCCAATGGATTATAGAGTTTTAATAGTTTACAAAAAATATTTTATACAAAAGGATTGAGTTAAATAAATTTATTTTATTATGATATTTAGTACCAATAGTAATAACAGCAAAACATAATACATGTGAAAACTAGTAACACCAGGAGTTTTCACATATATATTATTCCACTGTCTTGCATTTCTGACCTCAATTGTTCTTGATATTAATGTACCGTGCTGTGCATTTTCAGTCATAGTTTCATAATTGGATATATTTTTTGGCCCACAGTAATTTCATCAGAAAGCTGTAAGTACAGAAAAGTTTTTAATACTATTTACAAAAGTGTAATTTCCTGGAAAAGCAATATTCACAATAGTATATTATTCAAATGGATAATCAGTTAGCTAACTGGTGCATGCCTTCATAATTTTCACTGCTTCTCCTGGCTATGTTTTTCTTTCCTTGTCTGCATTTTCACCATACATCACTGTCACCACTTAAACAGTCCGCTCATAAAGAGGCTAAATTTTCTAAGTTTTCAGAACTGTTAAAATAACATTACAGTGTCTGCTCTTTCTTTCCTGGTTGCTTTTCATGTCCTGACTTCTAATAAACATCACTGAGGCTATGAGTATGAAATCCTGCTTATCCATGTTCAGAAAGGCAAATAGTCAGTATGCCAAAGTTGATTGCAAAGTATAACCTAATTAATAGGAGGAAAAAAGCTCCTTTGATGCGAAAAAATCCAATAAAATTGGGAATAAAAAATATCCCCAAGGATTTTCCAAAAAAAAAAGAAACAACCTTCAAAAACCCTGAGCATGGAAGAGGCTTCCATTAACAGAAAGCATCTGATGTTACATTGAAGTATATAAATGAAGAAGTAATTTCAGAAATTACTAAAACCCAAGTTATCCCTTTCCCAAGTGATTGACGTAAACAACAAGTTATGATCTTGCTCTGATTATTGTCAAGTTGTAGTCATGGTAGAATGAATCAACTCTGATGATTAAAGCATATTTCTCAGTAAGTGAAGGTTCACATCTTCTTACAGTAGACTCAGTTATAGTTTCATAATATTTTGAATAATCAAAATTCAGCTCTGCTTATGGTTGTGGCAGCTGCTGATCTGATTGGCTATTTATCGTTCTAAGTTTAACTTGAATGATAAAGAGAAGCAATCTGTTAAACTAGAGAGACTAAATAAAATTAAAATTATTAAATATTTGCAGTCTACATAATGTTTATATTGCGTAAATAACAGGAAGAGTCACAAATCTGATTTCACTGCAGGCTCTTCAGCAAAATGTATTGTATCTACTTAGAAGCATTTAACTAGCACAATATCTTTTCATTTGTATCTTCAGGCCAAGTGTGTTAGAATAAATTACCTCAAATCAACCTTAGATTTGGTGTCTATTTATAAAGAATGATCATTGTTGATTAGTAAATGACTGTGTAGGTGCTATATGAAATGGAAATATTTTAGATTAACTGTCAAATGTGGAAATGCTGAAGAAGATGAGAAATTTCCCTTCATAGCTTTGTGATAAAAGCTTATCTGTGTCAAAGATGTCCTCTTATTAAGCTGTGGAATAGTCACAAAATCAAAGAATGAGTCAGATTTGAAGGGACCATACAGGTCATTTCATCCAGCTTCCCTGCTCAAGCAGGATCATCCTTGAGCACAGTGCACAGGATTGAGTCCAGGTGGCTTTTGAATATCTCCAGGGAATGAGACTCCACAACCTCTCTGGGCTCTGTTCCAGTGCTTGGTCACCCACACAGCAAAGAAGTTCTTCCTCATATTCAGGTAGAACTTCCTGTGCATCAGTTTCTGCCCATTGCCTCTTGTTCTATTACTTGGCAAGACCAAGTGCCTGGCTCCATCCTTTTGGCTTCCTCCCTTCAGATACTGATTGACATTGATGACACCCCCTCTCTGTCATCTCTTCTCAAGGCTGAACAGGGCAAACTCTTTCACCCTTTCCTCATAAGTTAGTTTCTCCATCTCTTAATCATCTTTGTTGCCCTTTGCTGGACCTGCTCCAGGACCTTCATGTCTCTTTTGTCCTGAAGAGTCCAGAACTGGACACAGTAGTCCAGATGTGGCCTCACTAGGGTTAAGTATAAGGACAGAATCACCTCTCTCAGTCATCATAACACAGAAACAAATGTAAATTAATTATATTTTTTAAATTATCATATTTTACTAAAACAGCTTTAGAAGCTAGGGCAGTTATTTTATCAAGGTTTTTATGATTCTAAAAATAGTCTAAATAGTCTAAAATAGTGATGACTTTAGAATAAGATTAGATAATCAGGGAGATTAATTTCTTCCTAAGTCATCCCCCTAATGAATAGAATATAGCTCAAAAAAAGTGATTATGCAGTGATGACAGTATAAAATCAAATAAATTATTTGTTTATAGGTGTCCTTTTACAACAACCTTTTTTTGTTGAATGAAAAAAAGATCTGAAAATCTGTTTTGATTAGCGTGAACTCCAAATAAACTCAGCTACTTCCATTAGAAATCAGATTTTAATACAGTTTCACCCTTCAAGTAAGATATTTTAAAACTGGAACATTGAATGTGGGATGAGAAATGAAGTCATAGAAATGAAGTCATAGAAAGCAGTGATTCTGATAAGTGCTGGGTAATGACCTCAGAATTTCTTATAAGAAATGTTATTACTTGATTCTGGCTCTATAATAGCTTTAGCTATTTATACGGGGATGGTGACATGAAAGTAAGGAATTTACTTACAAACTGCTCAGCTTGAGGCAGCTGATTGTGCTTTAAGATGATTATGAAAACGGGAGAAATTTCAAAGTACACTGAAAGATGCGGGAATTGGATAACAACACTTCTAATAAATATGTAAGGACCTTTGTTCATTTTGATGCCCAAGAAGACCACAAGAAACTTGACCACTGTGTCTAGGTACAGGAACAATATGAGGTCTTAAGTGTCTGATGAGCTGATAAGAAGGCCCAGCTGCTGCATCTATGAAGCTATGGAAACCAATGTGGTTTAATATTCATCCAGTTTAACCATGGAAAGTGGTGAATAGGCCATCGCCAAAAATCATTAGCGTGAAACAGCAGAGTTTTTATTAATATCTTCAGAGTGCTCTTTATGTGGACATAGGAGCACGAATGAGCACATATTTTCAAACCTCCATGTGACAAATGTGTCAGGTAAGAGCTTAGACAAATAATAATCATGGTCTACTGGAGCTTGAAATGTGGGGTTCTGAATTCACTTGTTCACCCATTTCCACTGGAGCTCCTAACCTGCTTCTGACACTGGTAGGTTTATTTATGTTAAAACAAGTATTATAACTAAACCTCAGGTTCAGAGTTTCATTTAGTGTCTCAACAAAGCTAAAGTGGATGTTTTTCCCAAAGCATCACTTCTCTTTTGCTTCTGCTTTGCTTATCAGCCTTCTCTTGAAGCATCAGTAGCTGTTCATCTCTGAAGACAGACTGAGCTGGATGGGCATTGTCCTGAGATAGCACAAAAAATTCATGCAACAACATTCGTCATTTCCTGCACTACTTTCTGTCTGCTTTGATCTTATAACTTTAATTGAACATACAATGTGTGAAAGGTTAAGTAAACACTGCTAGCAGACAATACGCATTTTTGCTGTAGTAGTTCAAAACATCTTGCTCAATACATCCTGTGTTTTGGCTGTTTTTCTTCTTCCTGCTGCTTTTGATTCTGTCCAATGTAGAAAGGCTTTTAGGCTACTCTTAAAATCTTTGTTCCTATCAAGTAGCATCTTCCAGTTTTCTTAATTCCTCGCTCTGATTTGCTGCAGCGATCTCACCAATTAGTTCATTGACTCTGGCTCTAACTCATGTTCTTTCCCCATGAGCATAGTGCCATTTAGATTCTATTTGTAAAGGTAATTCTGGAGAATAGTTACCATTTTGGTGGTTATGGCATACCAGCTAGTGTGCTGTTGTGATTTTCTTTATCTTCACTAAAAAATATGTTGTATATATTTTCACCTTTAAGACATGTACAGGCAATGCAAGTATATACATTTTTGTGACAATTTTCCAATTGTAGGATTCAGTGAAGTTGCTAAATTGCCTGACGTGTTTGTTATCAGCATATTCCAAGATTTTTTCCTCACCTTTATATTCTAGACAAGCCTTCCTATTTCTTTTTCATATCACTTAAGATACAAATAAGTGTATCCTTTTGATTTCACTTTTCAATGATATTTAAATTTGTCTAGCTCAAAGAAAAGAACACAATTAAAACTTGTCTGCTTGTGTAACGCAGTACTGACAGAAACAGAAATCAAATCTTGATTGATTGTAGGGAAAAAAAGTATATAGTCATCGTGGCAAATTGTTTCAGCTTTCTTCATAAAGGAAGAAATCAGGGGTACGAAATGGTTTCTTATCCGAAGTCCTTGAACACAGAGAAAATCTGGAAATGTGTTGAAAGAGAGAGGCATTGGGAGAGCTCTGACACACTCTTGCAACCTCCAGTTTAAAGCTCACTTCAAATGCATAATACCAGAACTACTGAGCTTTGTGACACAATTGCTGATGATTAGGCCTAGCAGTGGACAGCTGTGACTGGCTAAAAGTATATTTTATTCTTCCCTTTGTCAATGGTTGTGCAGAGGGAAGAGGGAGCATCTGATTTGAGAGAAGAGCTGCTGTAGGAAGGTAATTCATGAAACGCAATTTCGTTGCTGGAATATATCCGTGCATACTAAACAAGTCCAGTCCACAATAAGTGACTATTCTGATCCCATGGCACTAAATTCCCTTTGAATGTCATTGAGGGGATATAGCTGTTATTCCCCACCAAAGTGTGCAGGATTTCTGTTCAAGGAAACTGAGACCTAGCTGACTGAGCAGCTGTCAAAAATATCTATCCTGAAGTCAGAAAGAAATACTACTTGTATTTTGAAGTAAGAATAGGTCAAAAGTTGTCTAAGAAACTACAGCGAATACACTGCCATATATTTATTTGAGATGAGTTGCCATAAAAATAACTGGGATTTTGTTACAGATGAGAGAAAGAAAGAAAGGAAAAAAGAGAGAGAGAGAGAGAGAGAGAGAAAGAAAGAAAGAAAGAAAGAAAGAAAGAAAGAAAGAAAGAAAGAAAGAAAGAAAGAAAGAAAGAAAGAAAGAAAGAAAGAAAGAAAGAAAGAAAGAAAGAAAGAAAGAAAGAAAGAAAGAGAGAAAGAGAGAAAGAGAGAAAGAGAGAAAGAGAGAAAGAGAGAGAGAAAGAAAGAAAGAAGCCCCTACTTCCAATGTCAGTGTCCCCTACACATAAACATATTCATTCACAGCTATTATTCTGAGCAGCATGTACTGCAGTCTCATTCTGCAGCCTAATTAAAAATGTGCTATCTGTTGCACTTCTGCCAAAAGAAAAATCATTTGTCAGACAGTAAAAGAGATCTGACTTACCTCACCTGCTGTCAGAAACATATTACATCAATTCAATGTTTCTATCCCAGAGCCACCAGACGGTCTCTAGTCAGCTTTTGAATCGTGGAGTCAGGTTGATGCTCAATGTAACAATGTGAATGGATTGTAAAGGAAAGGGAATTCCACTGCTGAGGGAGCCATTCCCTGACTAACTCATTTTTAGTGCTATCTTTTTTCAGTGCATTTTGCTGCATTGCACTTGATTAGTTGTCTTCTATATGAAAATTAGTACTGGAGAGAAAAGAAAGGAACACCACTACACATATGAATGTGTGGTTTAAAAATATTCTGTCATGGTAATGCCTGATTGGCCACCAGTTGCTCAAATTTACATAGTTTTTGGAGGAAAACAGACATTTCTTTCAAAAAACCTGGTGAGTAAAGGCAGGTGTTGGGCAGTAACTGAAAACAGAAGGGAAATACTGTGTTCAAGTGATTCAATTTTGTTCCATCTGCAAAAGTGTATTCTTTAGTGGAAAGACAGCATCACAGCACTAGTCAGTGCAATTGATACTGACTTATACAATTAGAATGATTTCACCAAAATCATCTTCTGTTCAGATTCTCAAAGGCGTTTAATCACCCAAAGATGCACAAAGTAGGCATTTTTCTTAGAATTTTTCAGAAACCATGAAATATTAAGCACAAAGATATTAGAAGAGGAACAAGAAAATGCCTCTGGGTACCCTCTGTATAAATAGGACACATTTGCAGCCCTATAATATCCTTATGATGTAACTCTTTGAGGAATTGCCATGAGCTCTCCACAGTGCAAAGACACACCAGGAGTGCTTAGAAGCTCTGCAGAAGTAAAACTCTAATACCATATTCACTCACAGGAGGAAAAGAGTAAGTGTCATTTTATTATCCTTTTATTTGACATTCATTCTCTTTCATCAGTAAAAAATTCTTCATAATAGCGACTACTAGTTCTCGCCTCTTAATAAGGCATGACGGATATTTCATTGAATTTTATAATTGAAAATATCTTCAAATGTATTCAAAAAAGGCCAGTGTTATTTAACCAATTAGATCATAATAACCATCACCAATGGCAGGGGTGCTTCTCTCAGCATCCCTCACTTCTCTGCTGATATTGCAAAGAATTCCAGCATAAGGCTTCGGGAAGAAGGAGAGAAGGGACTTTTTTTCAAAGCTCAAAATCTTTCAGCTGTCTGTTATCACATGAGACCTTCACAAGTGCAAGATTTTTTTTTTAACTGAGTGTGTTTTATTCTCCTGACTACTAGTTGACCATCTGTGTGACGTGAGGGACCATTTGTCCATACAGTGTTGGGCACTGGAGGTCACTGCAAGGCAGAGGGAACAGCAGAGGATGGCCAAGCACACTTGGCTGGTTTACCCATAGCTTTTCATCAGGTGAGCTCTTGGGTTTAAACCAGACATCTGTCAAGTTCAGCACTAAACCCAGTCTAAACTTCAAGAATAATCCCTACGTAGCTTTAAAAGAGTAGAGAGAAAAGTATTATTTATTTATAAAGTTCTCAAGATTTTAAATGCAGCAGCTGTTATTTTAAATCATTAAAATAAATGTTGTAACGACTATTCAAGGAAAGATGAGTACCATTCACACCGCTGCCAGCTACTGTGATCACACCATATTCTCACAAACACACCCCAAAGGACTCATTCCCAAAGCTCAAAGCCTCCTCTGAAATAATTTCCAAGCATACAGTTCAGCCAGAATATCGATGACTTTATGACCAAGAAAAGTAAAATGCTTGATAGTAATACTAGCTTATAAGATTTTGAAGCCCCAGATGATGCAACTGAGAAGATATGCAAAGAAGATGTTAAAGGCCCAGTGATGCAGGTGTTTTGGATAATTTCTGAGAGTTTGTACTGATCATAGTTTGTACTAGTTCAGGCATCAAATCCCATCAAAAAAATGGACTTTGCTGAAAAGTAACAGCAATTCCAGTTAGCAACATGTTCTTAGACTTCTGATTCATTCACTTATGTTTGTAAAAGCACATTAGAGCTCCGCAGGTGTAAGGACCTGTAGTTCCAGTGTTGTTGGATTCTTTGTTAACAAAGTCCCAGAGGGCTTTTATACAAAGGGGAAAAAGTTTAAAGAAGTAATCAAGTTCTCAAGGCCCAATCTCCTTTATCAGTACTGTTTACAAGATAAGGCTGGATTTGCCTCTCTCTGTAAAAGGGCAAATTTGGAGAGCCTTACAGAACCCATAAGGGAAATTGAGAAGAGACAAACATAAAAATAGGACAGTGTAACAAAAAAAAAAAACCAATATAATAAACACAGAGCAAAGAATCCTCTCACTGCAATTTTCCCAGGGCTGCTTTAAGGTCCTTCCCAGAGTCTTCACTTTTGTCACCTTTAGCTGTGTCTGAGGCACTCAGCCTTTACAGAATTTTGGTACCCAGTGCACCACCATTTCACATTTTAGTACTTCCCTCATCCCTTTTTTCCTGTTGCCAGATGAACTCTAGATCAGCACTGATGTTAGGAACAAACTAAAGCAATTTATTTTCTGAGAGCTGCATACCACTGAAGAGATTACCAAACATTTATGAATGTATCTACTCTATCATAAATCCAGAAATGAAGAATATAGTTAAGGAAATGATCACGTAGGATGCATTTTCAGCACACTAGTCTTATGAGTATAAAGTACAGCACTCAGAACTGTGTGTGTCTTCTAATTTACACTCAGTACCACAGTCAACCTGCAGGAGTAATGAGACAGCACTACATTTGTTTCTGACATTTTACTTCTGCCAGCACGCTGCAAGTAAAAAACGGACCACCAAAGTAGCTCCTTTTCATATATACAACTGCAGGGGACCTCAGAACTTCTTTGTTTATCTGTGAAGCTCTGAAATGAATCCTGCTTGTTAAGTCTTGTTCCTGTTAGCTCTTGTTGACATAAAAGAATTTATTGCTGAGGGGCCAGGTGTGATAACAAACACCTGGGAACTTGATGATCCTCATAATTAAAAGCTAAGAAAATGCAGCTCATTGTACGGCCTATCATCAGAGTAAATACCTTCTGCTAGACAAACTGACTTAGGATTGTTAATATTGGTCAGTCTGATGTTCACAGTGAAGCAAAGATGTTCTTTTAAAATTAGGAGTGTTGGATAAGCTGTAGTGCAATGCTGGCTTCAATAGAAAGTAGTCTTAGTCTGTGATGGATGCAGTTATTAGAACAATTGGAAATTTAAATATTTCTTAATTTGTGCATGTCTTGATCATTATATATCAATGGTTTTTATTTGCTCAACTTGGAGAAATAGAAATATGTTGACAGTTTTCACAAGGGTATGAAAGACATTTATTAGGTGGAACTTGGATGATGTTAAACCGCCATGACCATAAAACCAAAAAAAAAACCCAAACAAAAAAAAAACCAACCAAACCAAACAAACAAACAAAACAAAACAAAACAAAACAAAACAAAACAAAAAAAAAAGAAAAATAAAAGAAAAACCCAACCTACCACCACCACTAGATGGCACTGATTCAGCGTCCAAACTTGGAAACTTACTTCACCTTTACCACAATTAAACCTAGAGACTCTAAATTCTAGAGACAGCTTTAATATTAAAAGCTCTCATAATCATTGTTCTTCACTTTCCTTTAAGTGTACACTATCCATCTCATAATTCTATCTATCTATCTGTCTATCTATCTCATAATGTAACATTGGTATGCACTGTCAAACAGCATCATTGCTGAGATGGATATATTTTTAAAGATGGGTGTCACAGAAAATTTTCATTTGATGTTATTCAACAATTGATACCACTTGCAGAGTTTGGGGAACCTCTGAGATTGTCACCGTCTATACTAAAATCCAGCACAGCATGCAGTGAACTTTGTGAGGAACTGCAGGCTGTCAGAGTTGTCTTGCTTTGGCATCAATAACTCCAAGAGCTGCTGCTGCTCTGGTGGTCTTATTCAGCTTCAGATTTTTATAACCAGCAGCTGTCTCAATCACTATACAGTTACTTTTCATGGGCTGGAGGAGACTCCTCTGTCTCTAGATAAGAAATCAAAACTGAGGATTTAGTCCCAGTCGTTCCCATCTTTCCCACTGACATTTTGGAGGCTACCAGGTCCTACTGCTGAGTCCTGCATGAGATGAGAAGCAAGAAACTTTTTCTGTTCTTGCCCATTCTGTGTTTGTTATTTAAGGAGTGGGACCACACTGCCTGCTGCCTGCACCATTCCTGCCTTCATTGTAGTACTTAATCAACCAAATACTCCTTGGAGGAGGGTAATGGGAAAGGAAATAGGGAAATGGGAAAGGAAAAGGGGGTGGCAGCTACCCTGAAAGGATGCTCCTCATGAAGACAGACCTTCCGACAAGGCGATGGTATCTATGTGACTTACTGGAAGCAAATATTCCCCATATCCTCTGAATTTCTGATCCCTGATGTGCTCTGTACAACCACCTAGAGATTTTGTTCCTCAGCTTGGGACTGGGGTGCCAGGGACCAGGTGGGCAGCATATCAGGATGGTACACATGTTCAGAATGCTCTTTGGGCCTTCACTTCTGAAGGCATGGGCATACCTAATGTCCCCATACATGTGCACATGGCACAACTCAATCTACCACCCATGGTTACAGTGATGTTGTCCTTTCAAGCCTCTATGTCTTCTTTTGTCCTTTTCTGTGTGTTGGGATGTGCTGTATCACCAGCCCTGGGGACACCAGACAGGACTAGGTCTGAATGCTAGGCCAGGGAAAATGCTGCTGACAAGGAGCAGCAGCATACAGTCCAGGAGAAAGGAGAGAAATTTTGGCCAGGGCAAAGAAATTTGTTTGTTTTCTTCTCCATGCAGAGCTGTCAGGAGAGGGGGAAGCTGCGGGGAAAGGAAATGTGATAAGGTCTGTGTTTGCTTGTGAAATGAGACTGAAAAAGGGCGGGGAGGCAGAGCCTGAAGGTACCTCCCACTAAGAAAATCCTCTCTTCCACCTCCTACCATGAATTCAAGAGCTTCTGTCCTCTTCCTCTCTCCCAAACCCCCTTTATGGCAGGGGAGTTGGAACTAGATACTTTTAGGTCCCTTCCAACTCTAATCACTTTATGATTCTGTGATTCCATGCTCTGAAATTGCCATCTGTGTTCTTCTCTGCACACTTCCCAAAGTGTTCCTTGACAACCAAAACATGCTAAAACTTTGGTAATGCTGAGGGTCAAGGTAGCTATCTCATAGAGTACATTACGTTTCAGAAAAAAAAGACCCCGAAGACCCAAACCACACATACCAGATTTGGTTCTAAAGAAAACTCAGGGTGTAGGAGGCTGAAGGCAGAGCAGATAAACACCTGTATCCTGTAAACTGTAAGGAAATCAGAGCACCTTCCTGTAATAGGAGAGACTCAGTTTCAGGTCACTTTTCTCTTTGCAAGAACTTTATCCCTCATTTCCCTGCTGAAGGCCCCAAGTTTCTGGCACCATGATATGGTTTGAAGCTGGCTCCCTGCCAAGTCTCCAAACCTTACCACAAGAAGTCCCCCCCCCCATCCCCCCCAAAACCTCAGGGAGAAGAGGGAGAAAAACAACCAAGAAAAACCGAAATGAGAGAGAGAGCTAAAGCAATATATAAAAATATATTTACACTTATGTTACAGTTATATACAATTGAAATATATATATTTCACAAGGGAACGGGAAAGGGGAAGGGAAAAGGAACAAAACCAAAATAAAATATATATATATATCCCGATTAGTAGCCCAATATATAGCAACTAAAAGAGTTAGCAAAGAAATATCTCACTACTCTCCTTGGGACAACTGAGAGTCGCTCCGGAACGATCGCTAGCAACCTCTGCCTCCCAAGGTTGGCAAGGCCTTGCCAGGCCTCGCTCCCCAACACGACAGACCCGACAGCAGGGAACCTGCACCTCCAAGCCGCCAGAGGGAAAGAGAGCAAAGGCCTCTCCTCCTTTCTTCTTATAGCCTGGCTTACGTAAAAATCGTAGGGAATACTGGGTAAATCTGGACCCTTCCTTGGTTACAAACTGGTCACCAAGGAAGGCCTAGCCCAAACTACCACACACCACCAGGTTTCTTTTGTGGCTTTGTGGTGGGTTGACCCTGGCTGGATGCCCAGTGCCCATCAATGCCACTCTATCATTTCCCTCCTCAGCTGGACAGGGGAGAGAAAATACAATGGGCCGAGATAAGGCAGGGAGACATTTAATAACTACCATCATGGGCAAAACAGTCTCTACTTGGAAAATTAATTTAATTTATTACCAGTCAAATTAGAGTAGGGAAATGAGAAAAAAAGCCCTAAATCTTCCCCGGTCCTCCTCCTCAGCCTCAAATTTGCTCCTGGTTTTCTCTTCCTCCTCCCCTCCAGCGGTGCATCACACCTTGTCTCTGCTGCTCCTTGCCCCTCAGAGGGAGGACTCCTCACGCTCTCCCCCTGCTCCAGAATGGAGTTCCTCCCATGAGAGACAGTCCTTCACCATCTTCTCCAGTATGGGCCCTTCCCACAAGATACAGTCACAGGCACAGATGGCTCCAGAATGGGTCCCCACAGAGTCACAAGTGCTGCCAGCAAACCTGCTCCAGTGTAGGCTTCTCTCTCTGTGGGCTCACAGGTCCTGCCAGGAGCCTATTCCAGAGTGGGCTTCCCATGGGGTCACAGACTCCTTCAGGCATTCACCTGGTAGGGTATGGGGTCCTGCATGGGCTGCAGGTGGATCTCTGCAGGGGAATCTCTGCTCAACTGCCTGGAGCACCTCATCCTTCTCTTTCTTCTTCTTATCTCACCTCATCCTTCTCCTGATCTCAGTGTCTGCAGGACTGTTTCTCTCATGCATTCTCACTCCTCTGCCCAAGTGCACCCTTGGTAATGCTGAGGGTCAAGGCAGCTATCTCACAGAGTACATTATGTTTCAAAAAAAAAAAAAAAGACCTAGAAGACCCAAACCGGTTTGTCTTTCTCAGACCACACAAGTTCACCCTTCTCTCCTTCTTATCTATGCTATCTCAGAGAAGCTACCAGCTACCACCCCAGCAGCAAGTCCATCTTGGAGCCAGCTGATGTTGGCTCTGTTGGACACTGGGGAAGCTTCTATCAGCTTCTAACAGAACCCACTCCTGTAGCTCACTCTCTCCTACCAAAACCTTGCCAGGTACACCCAGTGCAGGCCTTCACTTTTACTGCCAAATTCAAGTCCAAAACTGCACATAGGCTATGCAGACTGCTTAAAGGTCTTTACAAAATTAGACCCTAAGAATAGTGTTAGTTTCAGTACTTTTATGGGATTGCTTCCAAGGAATTTTGATTTCATCTTCCAAAATGGCTAGGGTGACTTCCAGGGTTTTATTCCCTGTTCCTAGCATGTTGCCACAGAAATATCCACCTAGTCTCTACTACAAAGATGGACTAGTCCCAGCTCATAAATTCTGCCAATAACAAAAGCTAAATTTACTACAGATTATAAGCACATGGGATGAGTGGATAGGCTGGATGGATATAACACTGAGGGCAGATGACTCCTGGTGGCAAAACTTGCCAAAGTGTGCAAATGAGGTGGGAGAGACATGGAAGGAAGAGCAGTCAGATTTCGTGAGGTCTCAGTGTGACTCCTTATAACTCTACGGTGAAGCCTGTCAGTAATCAGCAAGTGTTACATGACATACGCTTTTTTCCCCAGATTTCCAGATGTGTGTTACTTGTTGAATCATGTGTGAAGCTTGATCCCTGCCTGATGCAAGAAACATGGAATATATGGCAAAAAAGCACTGCCCTAAATGCTCTTTGCTTTAACTGCAGAAGTACAACGCGCTTGCAACAAACGTGGGTAGAGCCCTTCCCAAATCTTTGTTCGCGAAGCCCAGCCATGATGATGATGATATTAAGCCTTGGGCAGGGCAGGAAATAGGGTGAGGGGAAGTGCTCAAGGAGAGGCAATTTTTATAGTTTGCCTGCTAGCAGTGGATCACAACCCATTCTAGAAAGTGATTTTATTTACTGTGAGATTGTCTCAACTACAGGCCTTTCAGAAGGCATTTAGCAATATTTCAGCCAAGTCTCTCCTCTGGTGCCCTGCAGCTTAATCTATTTACAAAAGCAGGTTTAATCAGATCAGCAGCCCACATGTATTTTAAACTCTTTTGCATTTCACAAGTGGCTGGCAGCACCCAAACTGTATTTTGGGGTTGGTGCCCTGGCCCACACGAATCCACTAGCTGTGCTGTAAATTGTTGGTGCTGGTCCCCAAGGACCACTCTAACTACTCACCAGCACAGATTACCAGTGGTGTTCCCCAACACCACTTAGCCATAGCAAGGATATTTTAAACTCAATTTGCCTTATATTTTTCCAGAACTGTGTCTTCTCCAGCTAAATGTACAGAGTAGTAGAATTAAAGCTTGGGTTAAGTCCTCCTATAACTCAGAAAACTACTTATCTTACCAACACCAATTAGGACTGTGAACATTTTCACCTTTTGTAACACAGAGTGATGAAACACTCATTACACAGGAATAAAAAAAAAAAGGAGCCACTCATGCTTCTTGCACATAAATGCTTGTTAACAGCCTTTAGGGCACCGGAAAACAACCTCATTGCACAGACTATCTCAGTATGAAAGCGAAGTTCCCTTCCAGACTAGTGTACAAAGCACCCATAAACTTGTGGACATTCATCATGGCACAGATGAGACTTTAGTTTCTACCCCAAGATACTTGAGATTTAATGCACAAATGCAGAAAGCAATATTATATGAAGACACTTGCAGTGGATCCATGAGGATACTTCCACAGTTCAGCAGAAGTAGTAAAGCCAATTAAGTCTATATAACCAATATGCACCAAGGAATACGAAAAGAAATTACAAAGATATCTGCATGACTAAGATTGCTTTCCCTTCCTATTGTGCAATTCAAATATGAGAGATTGCATTCAAATGATCTTTCTTTCATTTCAGAAAATCAACAGAATTGCTAAAAGGAGTGAAGTAAAGAAAAATTGTGCCATCCATCACTGAAGACAATTTGAAGATAACTGCTGATTTGGTTATACTTACCGCGTTTGCTTGACAGACGAGCTATCCTGGGGCAACATAAGCATCTTGGTTTCTTAAATGTTCACTTGTGTTACATGCTGGTGAATGTCTGACATCTGCCCTTCTTCAGCATTTAATCACTGCCCTCAATGTGCCCTCACATGCCAACAAAAATCCTTTTTTTTCCCCTCACATATTTCAGTATCTGTAGTATCTGTAGCTTTGAAAAACCTCTGCCTCAGGCTGTTTTTTCTTATTTGTACTTTGGCACTGAAATTATTATTGTTTTTATGAGTTATCAAGTACATGGCTAGAAAATCAACAAAAATATTTTGAGAAGAAGAGACATTATTAATTTTAAATTCCCACGTTCCTTGCCAACCTTTAGATTTTTATTTCCAGAAGAACAAAGCATAAACATTATAAAACACCCAAGAAACTCTCCACTTTTGACCTAAGGGAAATTAAAAACCTTTGTTATCAACATTAGTCTTACAACCAAAATGTGATTACCAGTTTTAACCTTCAAAAAGCATCTGTGACTTGAGGTAAACTGTGCTTGGCTAATAAGGTTATCTAACGTAACCCAGTGAATTTGTCAAGGCTATGATGTTCAGTATATAGGCTTAAGGGATTTTTAAATCAAACTACAAATCTCTCATAATTTTTTATGAAATTGTTACTCTATTTGTCGATAATTTTCTACTAAGATTCGTTTTCTAATTGTCTTCTTTTGTGTTACTGTACAGAACTAGCATGCTCAAGGTTTTGGATCTGTGCAGCTGAAACCTGGTTCACTGACAGATCTGAGGACTGTACAATAAAGTAGATTGCAACATTTAATGTACTGTGAACTAAAAACATGGATAATGTATTTAAGTATAGTGGTTGAATAATTCATAATTTAGGGGACATGCAGGGAAAAAGAAATTTTTTTTCCACAAAAGCCAATAGAAAAGCAGATTGGAGGTTTTCCAAATGTCAGTGAGAGGAGACAGGGAAAAAAAGACAGAAGGTCGAGACTCACCTATCAATCACGCACATATACACTTGGTCATGTAGGACACAAGTACCAGAAACTATAGGCAAAGATAATTTGATGAAAACTACCATTTTATGTCATCATGAACATAAAAAGGTGCAGAAATATGAAAGCAAGTGTTTTAATAAGAGATGTGGATTACAAAATACATCATGTTAAAAGATCTTGTATAAAGCTGTCTTAAGTATTCCTCTCGTACAAATGCAACTTTCTGCTCTATGGCGTGCTTGCCTTATACTCTGAGGTGCTTTCTTCTTCACTCTCATTATTACAAGGATTGACCCCTCCAGAACTCTACATGATTCTAGACAATACTTCAGACAACCTAAAAGCATGTTACATAAGGTACAAATTTGTTCAGGATACAGTTATGTTCTACCACAAATTATTGCTACCTATACTTCAGATAAACCAAGTAAACCAAGTAGCAAACCACCATCACACGTGGTAATTCGAGAAACTCATTTTCACCCAGAAATAATTGTTATTAACAATAACAGGCCTCCTTAATCTAATTATTTACCATAACATTTCTGTTTACTTGGATTTTGCAACAGATCATGTTCATGATGAGGTTGCAAATCGCATTTGGGTGCATTTTTTTCTTTCTGCTGTGTAGACAGACATCGGGATGGTTATAAAATATAACAGAGCTATCTTCTGAAAGAGGAGGACAGACATTTTTATATATTAACATGTATTCACATCATAGGATTCTGCATCAGCATTGTACTTTTCATGACAGGTGACATAGTAACAAGGAACTTCCAATGAAATTTGTAAATTCTTAGACATCTGTATAAAAGTATGGTGCATATTACTGCAGTATATGATTTTTTTTCAGCTAATAGCTGGGACACATGTACTGAAAATGTCATCTACTTTTTATAAATTGACTGAATTTGTCATTTTTTTGACTATTGGATTTCCTTACTAACTAATTTTGATTGAAAGGATAATTTTCCCAAATTATACTCTCTGCTTTTCTGATTTTCAGCTTCAGATACATATTGAAATTCATTTTGTGTAAGGAATCCAATTGTACTGAATTGAAAAGTCATAAAAACCTTCTAAAAACACATCCACAACCCTCCAAATGTGTTTTCAAAATTCCTATGTATTTGTGGAAATATCACACATTTAGATAAAATTTTTTTCAGGCTTCTCAAGGACTCAGAGCAATTGCTGGCATATTTGAGAAAGCTGTGAATATATCTTTTTTTTTTTTTTAATAAGATAAAACACATTTGTATAACCATGAAATGAGGGCTTTGTGTAATACACACTAAGGGCATTAGTTTGAAAAGTGCCTGCCACTGATGAAGGGTTGTAACTTTGCTATCTATAAATATTTTACTCATTGTTCTGAAGACTTGGTCTTCTTACATCTGATATGGGAGCAATATCAGAAAAGATAGGTATCGAGAAATATAGAAAATTAAAGTATATAAAAACATTCAATTTAGCTGTCAGTCACCTGTCTGATAGCTGGTAATTTACTATCTGTGTGTTACAGAGCAGACAACAACACATCCTGTGCAGTCTGATGCACTTTTGGGGCAGAATCCAAGAGTGTGTCATCACTAGAGAATGTGCCTTTTCCAGAACTGCTAATAAAACAAGACATACACCAAAACCATCTGAACATGTAAACACACACGGTAGTGGTTTTGCAGAGAATTGAGGGAGGATTCTGGCTGATTATGACATTGTTTGTTGGTAGTTCTATGTTGAAGTCATGGGTGGAAGCAGTTACAGACCTCAGTTTCTGAGATATATGCTATTTTTCTTCTTAGGCAAAATTCCCTCATATCTGTGGAAGTTTGGATGAAAAAAAAGTACATAAAGGTAGTTATAACTACTACAAATATAATTGCTGACTATAAACAAAGGCTTTTTTTCTCTGGCTACTTACCTGAGATGAGAAAGTGAATGTTAGTTAATCGAAAGAGTATTGTTACCTTAATCATTTTTACTTGGAAGATTTTACAGATGCCATTTACTAGAAAAACTTTTTTTTAAATGAGCACTGGAGTCAGACACAAAACTTATAAGCTTTTTCTAGGTAAAATTTGAGAACATTAGAAAATTATGCACAATACAGCCTTCCACTTTAGCTTCATTGATGCAGTTATTTTTATCTTTGTCATTGACTGGGAAGTATATTCATCATTAATATGTAAAATGTTGAAATGAATCAAGCATCCATCTTGTCTTACCTCTATAAAAATAATATTTATGTACCCACTCAGATATTAGAAATAATAATAAACTTCTGTACACACTTAGATATTAGAAACAATGTTGTGAATTTAGTAATTTTGCAAGAGTCTAAATATAAGCTTACAGGTTTCAATTTAGGGAAGAAGTCATTTGAAGCTCTAGTCTAAGAAAAAATTTATTTCTGAGAGCAGATTCATCATACTTGTTTAAACAGATTTGGGAGAAGGATGTTTCCACTCTTTCTGTCCCTTCTCCCATATCAGGAACAACAAAGGCAGCCTTTGGCCCCAAGGAGTTGGAAGTAGCATCCTCCACACAAACCCCATGGCTTTATCCAGACTCCTTGTTCTGAAAAGGCCCAGGCTACCCAAAACTGTCTCCAGGATGTATCTGGGAGATGGTAACTTGACATTGACAGTTTATATGTACAAATGTTTGCATCCATACTTTGCTGCTGCTTACCCTACCAGTACTGGATCTTACAGGGTATAGTGATAGAATCAACTCAGTGATTTGTTATCATTACCTGTCCTGTAATTCGGAATTCCCGAACAGTGGTGATTTTTCTACATTGCCTCTCTGTCATGAATAACAGCGTTTAGGTCTCAGTTTGAGCCTGTAGAGAGCTTGAAAACAAGGTTAGGTAAAACAGTTTTGCTTGAAGGGTAGCCTTTTGAAACACAAATCTCCTGTCAGTATTCCTTTCATCTCTCAGCTGGTTTCTTTCAGCCCCTTATTCTGCCCTCTTCATTTCACCTTAACAAGAAAATCCCAGCCAAAAAAAAAATGTTGCTTCACAAAAATTAGCTTGATAATGAGAGTCACTAGAAGAGGTCATCCAGACAGCTGCTGGTGCTATGGCAATTTATGTGTGCAGAAGGCAAACGTTCAGATCCCAGCTTCCTGTCAGCACTCACCCCATACATCACTAGAACCTACAGTATCTTGTCCCCTCTTTCTCATTTTTGCATGCAACATTTTACAATCAAATGCACAGTGAGATACTAAAAGATCTCTTCTGTAAGATCCTCTTCTGTGCACTGGAGTATGAATTTCCTACTGCTCATCCACATCTCTGCTTCATGGTTCAGAAGACATAAGGCATTCATGTTGCTTTTTGCCTGGCTAGTCTTTTCCAGAATTGCCTACTTATCTTCCCTCTGTGTGATGTTTCATATTTCTTATAAGTATGAAGGGAATATATCACTTTCAAACTCCCAGATTTGAATCAATATTGCATTTTGCAATGAGTTTGGTAGATTTTACCATCATGGCCTGCTATAAAGGAAAGAAGGCTTAAATAATTATCTCTTTTCCCTTATTTTCTTTATCCTCTTACACTATTATTGCTTTTTGTTGCCTGATTTCAGGGATTTTTTTCCAACTCTTCCCTCTTCACCTCCTCCAAAATGGAAAACTCCATCACTCTCCCCTTTGTTGTCACCACTTTCTCCAACATGGTTACTCGTTTCACACACCTGCTGTAACCTCTTCTTTCAGTTCTTTATTTTGCAGTCTTTCTCTTCAGACCAATCAAAGCATCACAGCCAAAAATCTTCACTTCCTATTAGTCTGCAGTGGTATGGCTTGTTCTTCAAAACTCATTACTAGTTTGGGTCTTATTTTTTTAGCTCACTTTCAAAGCTCACTTTCACTCTGACTCATGAGTCAGTTTTCTTGTCCTCTTCTTCTCATGAGAAACCCTGTTCTTCATGGAGATTTCAGCTCTTTTAAGCTAGGAAAAGAAGCTGTGGATAATATTGTTGTCCCTGTGAGTAATAACGAAGATTACACCCTTTCCTAGATACAGAGATACTTCAGGGTCAAACATAACGAAAAACTGTGACATTTGCTACTCTAAGAAAACATACAGTGAAGGCAGAGAGAAAAATACTCATTAATAAGGTGGAATCTTCCCAAGGTTTGTGTGTGCAGGCATTAGCACTTCTGCATTTTTGCACATGGCTCTATTTGTGCATATCTCTAGCTCTTCCCCTACTGATCTGCAAGGTGTCTTTTTTTGCTCTGTGTATTCTCAGTTCACAGGGTATTTTGAATTTTTCAAAGCAGTCTTGAAGCCTCTGACTACCTCTGTAAATAAAACAAAGCCCTAAGACACAGAGTAAATGTGTCTAAGTTGTAGTATTGTTATAGTAGCATATGAAATATAATAACAGAATTAAGGTTCTGAGGAAAAGGGAAATATTTCTAAAGTTTCTTGATGTTTTTAACAAAAATTGAATTTGAGGCAAAAGAAAGAGAAGATCTTCCTGATTTAAGGTATAGAGCCGTTTAATTGTACAGCTAATTAAATTAAAAAATAATTTAATTACAATTAAAAAAAAACCCAAATAACAAGGAGGAGGTACATGAGGGCTTAAGAATTTATGGTTCTGAATTATCACATTGTGTGAAACAATGCTGACAACTTTTGCATGTATGTTCATGTATATAGATATATAAATGGGCATATTTATTGATTCATGCTATTCAGACATGGTCTTGGTTGGTTGGGGGCTTATAGAAATGAATTCTGTATTTTTTATACCCAGAATCTCAAATATGGCACCCAAAGGAGATACTGAATCACAGTACATGAGAAAAATTTGTTTTGTTAGTTTGCGGGTTTTCCTTTAGTTTTGTTGAACCCAGCTTAGTTCATGTTGCTGTTATGAGGAAATGATTGTTTATATCTCTCATCTTATGTGTATTGGAAAATTGGCAGCACTACCATGTAATTCATCACTTATTGTGAGTCAGGGGACAATGCATCTTCAACTTCAGGGCAAAGGATTACACAGAGTCATAAAAGTAAAATAGCACATCCCTCTAAGTTGAATCAACCTCATAACAAAGGCCTTACACAAACTTTACAAAACTATGCAGAAGAATTAGCGTGTTCTCATAAACATTAAATTTTGAAAAAGAATTTTTACTCTTATCTGTTTAGATTTTATTCAGCCAGCTGATGAGTCATGATCAGAAATATCCTCTATGAGAAGGAGACTTTCTGAGAAAGCAATGCTTAGAAATGGGAATTGGAACTAACTTAGCTATTTTTGTCTTAAAGTTACTGTGTGTTTGCACTCAACTCCACACAGTGACAAAACCAAGATACAGTATGCAGCAATGACACTATTCTTTAAAATTCACAAAGCAATTACATAGTACTTATATTATCAGCAAATTGTTAATTGGTAATGCAGCTAATGTTTCACCCTGTCTATGTATTCACCCTACTTATGAGCAAGGGTTTGATAATTTGCCAAAACCAGTAACACTTGCCAGTTTGCCATCACATAATTTTCATAAACTTGAAAATATTTCAAGTCCCCTGAGGAGGTGAATGTTCAGACATAGTGAACAGTCCATCTTGAACCTTGTATTTTCTATCTTGGCATGGATGACTGGCTGGTCTGGGAAGCACAGAACTTACTACCCCCTCATCTGGGTGGCATATTAGTGTTATAAGCTACTTGATTATGCATCATAAGTTAATTATTGTCTACTGAAGTAGGTGCCAGTTGCTGAATAAATGTAATTTCTAGCCTTATGTATGTTTCAATATTCAATTTTGGTTGTTGATTGTTTAAAGGAAAGAACATCTTTCTTCAATATTTATGTTGCAAATCATTAGTGGGTGCTAGCAAATATTAACAGTTAAAATGAATGAAGGCTCTGAGATATGAATAGTTATAATTCAAGTTAATGGTGATTATGACTCAGGAAATATGTATTACAGGCAAACTCAGTTTTCTGTTTAATGATGCCTATGACAATAGAAACAATATTATTACTTAGATAGCTTTGGTAAATCTAATAAGAATCTCATATCTGGAAAAGAAATTACACATCTCCTGTTCATATTGTTTCTTTTAGGTGGAGGGAAAAAGCTTAATTCTGTACTAATTTTGTTTGCTCTCACTTTCTATGCTAAGTGGAAATATAAATTCCAAGACCAGCTTTTTTTCCTGTAAGCATGGTATTCCATCTCCTACTTCACACATTTGTAGCGTGAATAGAAGGAATCCAATATCCTCTGCACCAGCATGTAAAGCAAGTTTATTTATGTCTCATTATCTCTCCCTGCCAAGTTGATAGTAAAGAATAGCAATATCAAAAAAAGAATTTCTAGCTCTCATTCTATAGCATTATTTTAACAGTTCTAGTCACATGCATGTAACAACAGTTATTTAAATTATTTTTATAATTAACTGTTATATTTGCTATTTACTTTTCAAAACATTGTTGTTCTTAGTAGAGTTTTGGAGTTTCTGGTAAACGCCTTTTTGTCTTCTCCACCTATGCCTGACATTCATAGCAGTGTTTAATGAATTAGAGGGCAAAGGAGTACACTGGCTCCCAAATGCTCTGTGTGTTGCTCTTGTAAGTGCTTTGTGACCCCCTATTAAGAAACAGCTAAACTTAGCTGAACCTGCAGCTATTAGTAAGGTTTTAGTACCCCCTTTCTTGGAGCTAACCATTAAATTGAGGAAGATGTTGGCCACTGGGGAGGAATAACAACCTTTGTGTTCACATACCTGAGTGCCCTGGTGCATAATAAAGAACTTTGCTTATAAAACCTCTCCATATCTTCACTTTATCTCTCAAGTGCAAGTAAAGCCCTCTCTGAGACAGAAAGTCTCTAGCCTGCACTAACATGGTTAAGTCATTGTGTCACTAATAGAAAAGGAACAGCTAAGCAAAGGCTTTTTCTGTTTTGTCACAAAAGCACAAGGCATTGAGTATGCTAGTGGAAATTATCATAATTGCATATTACTGAGCCAAAAATAACAGAAACTCTCCATTTTACATCACATCTGACTTTAATAAAAGCAGCTCAGGTTTCTGTAGGGATTATACTTTGTTTAGTCTCTGATATAAAGCTAGTATTAAAGTAAATAGTAACCAGAAGAATGTCAATCAGCTTTGCCATAAAATAGTGCATGGTAAGTTAAATCAGGAAATTCATTGCTGCTCACTGGGAAATGCAGCCTCCTTTTCATGATTTCTCTTGTTAATAAAGTGGCGATCAAATTAATCTTGTATTCAATTGACTCCAACATCATGAAAGATCCTTAATAAAAGCAAGAAGCAAATTAAAGGTCTCAAGTTTTCCAAATATAGGTATATGTGAGCATAAGTGTCTCTTAACATGCTCCTCTGAGACCACAAACCCATGCAGACATGCAAAGAGCACTGAAAGATCACTGCAGGATATTTTGCAACATGAATTCCTATTAATCTAACATAAAATAGTTAACCACAGAGCTATTTTGTAATGTTTATGTTGCTTATTCAGATTCCACCCTAACTCTTCTTTAACAAGATTCAGAGAGTTTTGCACCCTTTTCTGTCTCCCTCCTTGACTCCAGTGAGTGCTGGAGGCCTTGGTCACAGAAAACAATCATACCAGATGCACTATCAACAGGCTGTGGATCCAACTGCGGGCAGCACAGGTTAGCAGGAAGGCAGGTGAGGAAAGCATTAATGTTATGTCCAAGGCCAGTAAATGTGTGGGCCATTAACTGTGCAGGCAGCAAGAAAAGAACTGATTGTAGAAAGAAGGAGGAAGAGCAGGGCTTAGACCTGGTTTTTATCTTACAGCATTAATGACAAAATATTTTACCTGTAGACTTCTCTTGGTGCTCTTCCACTTATTTTGCAAGGTTCGTATTGGTTATGTCTATGCATAAAACATCTTTACTGGTATATTGCTTTGACCTACTGGTTTGTATCCACCAGTTAGGCCATCAAAATCTGAAGTTCTCACTCAGCTTACTTCATTCAAGGACATCCCTACAAGTTATCATGGCAAAACCCACAGTGTTGCCAGTGACTGTAGTAACAATATTAGACATGCTTATTACAATGTCTGAAGCAGTGCTGGCCTCGCTGGTCCTGTGGCCATAGATGATTCATGGGAGAAGGGAGCACCCGTTGCACCAGCCAAGATGGAGAGGAGAAGGAAGAGGAGAGGCCAGACCTTATTTCGCCAATGTGTGAACCGACTGACTAGTAAGAGACCTGAATTAGCCAGCTGCTCACAGATGAGAATAAACCTGAGCCTCACCCTCTCTGGGACCCAAAGTACCCCTGCAACACTATTATTTCACATAGCTCATATTTACAGGACCTGTGCACACATGATTTATAAGTGATGGAAGAATGAGGAGCACAGCCACAAGCAAGCGATCATTTTTTGGCAGCATAGATTTTGTTTGAGCTCTGATAATAGAGGACATAGCTCTTTTTAGGACAGTCTCCTGGAAAGTAGAGAGGCACTCAGAATTATTTCTCCAGAACATGGGGATATCCTAATTTTAAGAGACCACTGCACAAACACCCCAGCAGATTGAAGTGCCTCTGTATTTTACTTTCTGAAGCTCAGGCGAGTTAGTAAAACAAAAGGTAAATAATTTTTTAAAAGTGTAAGGATGCAGGTCTCGTTAGGTCTCTCATGGAAGCTGTCCCAGAACTGTGTTGCTTTCCTTACTCCCAGTCTGAAATCTGAGTAACCCTCTCTGCAAAATCTTTGTTGAATCTAAACAAAACCCACTAACTTCTGCTAAAGATCATACTTGCTGGAATAAATAGGCTGTGATACAAGTATCTGAATGCTATGTCTTAGAGGTTCTCTTGCTTGGACCGTGCCCCTTTTATTAAAAATGATGACTTTTGTTTTTCAGTATAAAATTAAAACATGTAAAACATTGCTTAAGTTACAAATTAGGTACAGGGGGTTCAGCAGCACTCAGGAGGCCAAGGTTGCCCTGTGTAACTTCCGAAATTAAACCAGGAAGGAAATCTGCAGTTTCACCCTGAGAGAGAACAGGACTGTCTCACATTGTGTCTGGGCCTTGGAAACAGGAGTTGGGATGTTACAGGACTATGCTGAAAAGAAATTAAACCTTACATGTAGACCACTCTCCCTAAGAGAGCATCTTTATGCATCATTGCAGAGCTTGCTGTTAAATGCAGAGACTGAAACACTTCTGAGCTGCAGAACTGCTCGTTATTAAAACTATTTTTCATGAAATGACCATGTACCTGTGTATGATTAAAATCATTAATTGCAAGATGGATCATATTATGTTAATGAGTAAATAAGCTTGGTAGAAATATTATCATGTAAGGATATGTAGAAGACTGTCCCAGCACTTCCTACCAAACTAATATACGCTATTTTCATGCAATTACAAGGCAGCTCATATAATATAAACATTGTTAGTTTTATAGCTTATAAATGCTAGTTTCAGTTTTCATTTCACATTCTGTTATTGCAAAAGTCTTTGCAGTGTAACTGTTTTGCCCTGAACACAGGGTGAAATTTCTGCGATTAACAGAAGCTATTAAATTCTTCATAGGACTATTCTGTGATTATTTTTCAAGCTTTTCATTTCAGAAATGAACCAATTATCAGTTAATACAAGGAAAGGCTGGTTTTTTACTTTGACAAATGAAACAATCAAGTTACACAATTTATCAAGACTGCCTTAGTATTGTCCCTTCATCGTCTTACCATTGCTCAATGCTATTTGCCAGCAATTTCCAGTTAGAAGATTGTGCCAAAGACTTCTGGAGCTTTGTGATTGTGTAGACTATTTTGAGTTGTGTTACTACATTAACAAGGGGCTTCAGCAGTTGTCATCTCCTTGGAAATAGTAGACTACAAAAACAGCTGTATGTTTTGTGTTGTTCCAGCTCCACTTTACCCAGGATTTCCTTCCATGAGAGACGCAAGTCAGCCTTATGGAGCTTGTGTAGGAAAAAAAAAAAAGACCCTCCAAGGCTTTCTGATGATAACTGGATCAAGAAATTTCATCTGGAAGCATCCAAAATTTTCTTCTTTCCCTTTTCTCGGATGATGGGAACCTATCTAATCCTGATAGAAACGTGTATGTTTCTATGCTTCTCACATGGTGTCTAAGCATACATAGCCCTGGTAACAACTGCCTGGTGAAAACTTATTTGATGTTAATTCCAGTTGTGTGGCCATGCTCTTGGTTCTAGAAGTCTTGCTCCCTTGTCATGTGAGTCTTAGCTGATTTCACGTGACTATTCTAGTACATAAAATCTGAAGAAAGACTGAACCGAATGAGAGCAAAGATTCATCTAGAGCGCACAACTGGAAAAACTAGAAACACAAGGCATGCACAACAAGGTCTGCCTCCTTTCAGCTTCCAGCCAGCAGAATTCTCAAGATTTTAAAGGCAGAGTCTGCATCAAGAAGGTGTGTTTAACCTCGTTTGAAACACGTGGGATCCAGCAGAAATCCTGTCTCAAGGAGCTCTTCTGCTTGTTCATTAACTGACTGCATAATAAACTCTTCAAGACTCATGAGGTTATGTCACTCAGCAGGAGATAAGCAGTCAATTGCAGTTACTTAAAATCAATTTTTTGACCAAACATAACAGTGAGATTGATCCAAGCACAAGTAGATTTACGTCATCATGGTTGGTACAGCACAAAAACAGTATATTCATCTATTTTAACTGTACCTTCAGTAAATAAAAGTAAAGATTATCATCTACTACTGGCATAACAGAGGCCAAACACCAGTTTAGTATTTAGCATCCACACCCACTTTTCTCAACAGAATGTAGAGGATCCTTGTGTGAAAAGAAATTTAGGAACAGTTGACATTTGTTTTTGGTAATAGATTAGCAACAATCATTTTCATGGTCTTTCAGAATATTAGTTTTTCACAGTCCATGGCCAATGGTAGTGTTATAACTAACACAGTTTTTTCCTATGACTTATCACATTAAATTGAAATATTTAATTATGGATACGTTTAATATGCCGTGAATTATTATTCAGTATTTTGTTTCATAATGTTAATTCTTAATTATTCCTTATTCTACATTCCTTCATTAAGTGTAATTTAGCTGTGGAAAATAAATCTTTCCCTTTGTAAAGGACAGCTGTCATGTCATATTTTCACCTCTTCTGTGCTGACATTTCAAAATTGCAGATTAGCCCATAGAATAAAGAGTACAACACTGTCAGCATACTAATAACAGTAGCTGTTCTTTTAGAGCTTATCCTGTCTGAAATAATAGCTTCTACTTAAATGCTCAATAACATCAAGTTTAGCCTTATGTAGACACTTAAAAAGTAACAGTACAATAGTTCAGAGGTACTCCTTAAGAAATTAAGGTGTTTCTGTAGTAAAAAAAAAGCTACTGTCAACTGCACACATAACTTGTTCAGATAGAAATAGACACTTAGTGACAGTGACCAGATGGTATCTCAGCTAATACCAGGTCTTTACCACTTCATTGTAATCTAAAATATTACACCTTAATATTTAATTATAAGCATCTTGGATTTTTAAATATAGATAGACAGATAGATACATACATACATACATACATACATACATACATACATACATACATAATTGAAAGATTATTGAAAGAATTTAGCACTATAAGCTGTCCATACCTTTTTTCTGAACACACTTTTCCCAATAGGATAGCATAAAAAATGCCATGAATGGATGGGTCAGTATCATTTCACATTTTTGAACACCTGATCCAAAGCTCACTGGAGTCTTTGGAAGTCATCTTAGAACATTCCAAATATTTAGTTACATTAGCAATTATTTTGGTTAATAGATCATGTTAAAAAATTCACTTCATATTTGCCATTAATAGCATTTATATTATGTAAATCTAATGTTATCCCTCTGTAAGCAAAAGTTTTTCTGCATTTCAGCTTCTTTGGTAAATCCTTACTTTCCAAATACTTTTTTTTCAGATACTGCAAGGGAGTTAAGCACCAGTCAATGCACCTGAGCACATAGATAAGCATTTATAAACTCATATGCTTACACAAATCGCTACCACTTGTTCAGCATTTGGGCATATCACAGATTTGTTGCTGTGCAAGCAAGCCTGAGTGAAATGTAATGACAGAATAAGTAAAGACAGCTTAAGTTAATCGCTTAATTTCTTGGTTGGTTATTGAACATCCTTGGACAAAGACAAGAAAATGAGTAACTCATGCATTAGAAGAACAGTCTCCTGCTTTTCTTCTTTCCATGTCACTATAAACACCTCTAACTTCCCCAGAAAAAAAGTCCTTGTTATTATAGCCATCAAATTCAAGCCCTTATGAATAGATTTGTGTTACGTATACCATTGCTCCAGATATGTTCACTCTAAAATTCACACTCTATTTCATAATCTTAATGCACATTGATTAAAAAATTAAGATAACAATTTCCACTAGTATGACTTCCTGTAGAGCATAATTCTCCCATCCAACAGAAAACCCGGCTAACTTTTGGTTAAATCAGATCAAATTGTATGTTTCATTTCTAAAATGTAGTAGCCCTGTGCTTTGTTATGCAATCCTTCTAATATTATTTGGTTTGAATGCAATTTAAGATGTGCATTTTTTTGATACTGTGAGCAGAAAATCCATTGAATTTTTGTCAGTTATTAATGACAATTGTCCACAAAGCATCAATAACAACTAAGAACTCCTACCACTCTTGTTACTTGGACACTTCTAAGCCAGATAACCACCTCTCTTGTAGCTCAAATACTCAGTTTTCTACCTGGATGTTTCTACGCTAAAGAAGCTCCTTAGCAAAGGAATAATAAATAGCTGGGTAACAATCAGTGGTATCTATCTGTCACAGAGAGCACCTGATGGTTCCCTCTTGACTGCAGCCTCCTGAGTTGTGGACTGCCTTTCCTGAGTGGCTTCTGTGATTGGACCTTTATTGCTTTTTTTAATGACTAAGCTCAGCTGGGGAGTGTTAGATTAAAAAGCGCATATTATGCTAAAAGAAAATACGACTTCTTACCTGCATGCATTCTGTGAATTTAAAAGGGGAATTAAGCCTATATTTAATCCACTGTTTCTTAATTGCTAAACTTGCAAATATTCTGTTTCAATTTCCGGTGAACATCATGTATAATTTCGTGTGCCTTGCTCCTGGGTCAGTAGCACAGATTTACTAACCCCTGCATTGTACAACTTATACTACATTCAATTAGGAAATTCCATCTGATTCTTAGCACAGTGCTTTATATAAAGAGCACAGCATATTAAACTATTGAGTTCCTCTTTGAGTACCCACCTAGAAATCTTGTACCTGATGTTACAAAATTTCTGACTGCAATAAGTGACTAGAAAGAGTCATTAAAAGGCTGTAGATTTCAAAGCTGTGTATACATTCACACTGCAAGGTATGAAATACATGTTATGGAAGTTCTGAAACAAATGTACACTTTCTCTAAAATCATAATATTTTTCTTTCAATTTTTAAATTGTTAGCTGTTGCAAATACAAAAGATCTATTAATCTCTAAGAAAGGATATAGGAGAGGGGAAGTATCCTGGTCAGCATCTAACAAAGGGAAGATTTTGCACTGGGTGCAGCATGCGAAAATAAAACATATTCTTTGTAGAAGCTAAATAGATTATTTCAATACTCTTTCAAAGCAGGAATTTATTTTTTTAAATTAGTCCAGACATGAGAACCTATAATTACACTTAATTGTATACCTTATCACACACATAACTGATAAAGTTTTCAGACAATTGATACCATGGTCTTGACCCACTAAAGATTAATCAGGTATATCTGCCTGGGCTGTGAGTTAGAACCCTATATAGTAATTTATTTTAATGAGACATCTGTGGGTTTAAAATCAAGGTAAACCTGCTAATACGATTGTTAAGGTCAATGGAGTTATCCTTTACTTCCAGCAATGTTCTCTAATGAGTTGGCTGATTCAGATTCTGCATCTGAAATTTGATATTAAATTGAACCGGTGGACACATTTTGTCAGTGTCTCGAGAGTTTATGTACATGTTAAAATTATTACACTTAGAACTTACTGTATTTTGGGGACATAAAGAATCTCGTCCATGTGTACAGGAAGGAATAAAAAACTAGATTAACAAAGATTCCCCTAATTATAAATTACCATTATAATGTAACAAATATTTCTTTATCAAAAAGGTCCAATTTTAACAATAGCTTTTATATTTTCTTTTAGAAAGATTTTTTTTCCTTTCAGCAAGAAAAATGGTGTTGACATATTTCGGCTGTGTTTTCAGTTTCATAGGAGTATTCTGCTATTCTTTCTTTTCAATCTTTTTTTTAAATCCTTTGTTACTGCAGTTCTGTGATAGCCTTCTTTTTTTTTAAGGCTATGATTCATTGCTTACTATGAGAGAGGAAAATCTTGGGAGCACTAATTTCAATTCCAAAACCAAGGGAGGCAAGAAGAAAAATCTTTCTTTCTTTGAGGCTGTGCTATGGAGGTAGCAGAGTGGCCTCCTCTGCAGCAACATATGTGCCTGAGCAAGAGCAGAGGAAGGAGATAGACCAAGCAGAAATCAGTGGGGAAAAAGGGAAAAGATAGAAGGATTAAGAATTAGGCAAGGTGCAAGGCTTGGGAGTCAACAAATGAAGGTGATGCTTGAAGTGTTGCACTTTCTTCTCTTGTGACAAGGGAAACCATCAACTGAATAGATATGGTGATAGACAGTAAGGAGTAACTCTGCCGTGCACTTGAGCACATCAAAGGCACATCCAAGAACACATCTTTCCTGGAAGCCTAAACAGACTTACCATGAGATATCATAGCTATTAAAAGTATCACTGTACAAGATGACAGCTGGGTAACAGCTTTACAGTCAGTGGCAGAGCTGGCTCAGGGCTTCACAGAAAACATGGAAAGCTGTAAAGGCAGACTTCACATCCTGATAAAAAGTAAGGGAAAATCCAGTATTTATGAGACTTTTTACCAAAATAAATTGATTTCTTTGAAAAAAGCCTTCCTTTTAAGTAAGGCTGGACCCCGGGAGGAAAATTAACTCAGCACTGTCGATTCTGAAATATGTACGTCGCTTTGGATACCTGCACCCAAGTTATTACTACAGGGCTGGTTCTAAAATAACTTATATTATCCTTTCTCTAGCAAGAAAAGTCCCATTAAAACTGAATCTACACAGTAAGTTTCCTACTGGAGATATGCTCAAGTCCTCCAGTACAGCATTAATATGAGTATTTCTCAGTAATTTTAAGATAAGAGCTCTTTCAGTAAAAGTACTGAGCCTTTCCTGCAACACAAGTGTTCACTGGACATAATAAAGTTGATTTTACTTCAGACTTTAATTTTAAAGCATTGCATTTTAATTTAAACACAGCTTTCACCTCAGTTATGCTAACCTGTTCCAAGTCAGATAATGCTTTTTAAGAATGATCAAATTTCTGCTCCTTGTCATGAGATTTAATATGTTTTTAATTGAGACATTCATATGAATGTTATAAAATATTAAATCATGTAACAAAATTATATTATTTACTTATATTTTTTAAAGTCAGTACAATGCTGGGGCAAGGAGAACAAGATATTACCTGAAGAAGTTAGGAATGCATTGATAAATATGTCATAGCTAAATAGTTAAAATTTACTATATAATTCAGAATTTTTACATTCCATTATAGGCCAAATAAACAGGAACATCCCAAATTCACAGGAATGCCTAGTGGAGCAGTTTGTAAGGCAGACCTTCAGAAACAGCTCACGATCACAACAAACTGTGTGTGTTCTTTCAAATTGATCACCACCAAATAGCCTTAAAGTCGGTTGACATTTATAATCAAATGCCTTTCCAAAGAACGAAAGAAAAAGCCTACATCCATTGCTCGCAGGATGAAAGCCAGGTAAGCAAGGGAAGAACCATAACTCAGACATAAAGGTGAAAGCTTAGTGGAGTGTGACTGAGAGGTACATAATAGAGGACATCATCCTGGTTGTAGCTTACTTTTAAATCTGCATCTCTTCATCTAGTTTTGCCTTGATGCTTTTTATAGCAGAAACTGCAAGAAAACACCAGATAGCAGCTTTTTGTTTCAATATAACCAAATTTCTGCTCATATGCCAGGAAGGACTTAATTTTGTGCATTCTTGAGACTGTTCAGATTTTCAAGGTTTGAATCTTTTGATTTGTTTTTCAAGATTGCAAGATTGCAAGATTGTGATGCTCTGAAAGGATCAATGCTGACCATTGTGACATCCTTCTGAAAGGAAGAGATGAGAAGAAAAATACTTTTGGAACATGAGAAACTTCATGTTGCAACAAAATTTTTTCACTTCATTTTGTTTTCTTTTTTTTTTAATTGATACTTTTAAAATTAAAGTAGTTTTAGAATGAATAATTTCACAGAATCATAGAACTGTTAGGGTTTGAAGGGACCTCTGGAGATCATCTATTTCAACCCCCTGCCAAGGCAGGGTCACCAAGAGCAGGTTACACGGGAGCACGTCCAGGTGGGTTTTGAATGTCTCCAGAGAGAGAGAGACTCTGTAACCTTCCTGGGTAGCCTGTTCCAGTGCTCCTCATTGGCTCCTCCACCTCTTGCATCAAAAAGTTACCCTCAGTGATCTGCAGGAACTTCCCAGACTGTGTGTGCTGAGCCATGTTGTCCCTCCAACAGAGGAGGTTCTCTAGGAGAACCAGGGCCTGTGACTGTGAGTGTGTTTCCAGCTGCCTGTAGAAAGCCTTGTATACTTCCTCCTCCTAATCAGGTGGCCTGTAGTAAACATCCACAACAGTGTGACTCCTATTAGTCTGTCCCTTAATTCTCCCCCATAAACTCTCAGCTTGTTCATCTGTCCCTGGGTAAAGCTCAATACATTCTAGTTGCTTACTCACATAAAGAGCAACTCCACCCCTTTGCCTCTTTGACCTGTCCTTTATAAAAAGTACACAGCCATCCATGACAATATTCCAATCATGTGAGCTATCCCACCATGTCTCTGTAATTGCAATGAGATCATGGCCCCGCACATGGATTTCCAGCTCTTCTTGTTTATTCCCCATGCTGTGCATATTTGTATAAAGGCACTTCACAAAAGTAAACAAGTAACCAGATTCCCAAAAAGGGAAATAATAACTTCAGAACTTTTTCTGCTGTTTTCCTGTGAAATTGAGTTCTGGGGAAATCTACCTCACTCTATGAAGCATTTTCTTCTCAACAGATTTACTTTTTATAAAAACAAGCACATGGAGTTAAATCAAAAAAGCTACTTGCCTCAATATCCTGTCTTAGATAGTGATTGGTATGCTTAAGGAGGTGTATATGGATGGAGAATGCATAAAGGGTAATATTTCTCCTGGTACACCATTTCTGCTTTCAGCAATTAGATAATGACTTCCTGAACTGGAGATCATATCTGGACCAACATTCTCCATCACAATCGATACAAATACCACTCAAGAAGTCGTCCAGTCCATTTCTGTTGAATCATGTTGGTTTTAACATACAGGAATTGGTGCTATGGAAACATAATTTGTGGCCTTGTACACCTTACTGCTGAAGAAAATGATTCCACATGTAAAACAATTCTTCCAGTTCGTGCACTATTTCATGAAGTCGTGAAGAAAAAGAACTATGTAAAAATGAAGGAGCCTGTGAAAAGGAAATTTGAAAAGAAGGAGCTAGGAAAGTTAAATTCTTACAGGTGATGTGTATATTGCATTGTAGTAAGAAAGGCATAGATCAGGATGAAAACAAGACAGAACAGCAAGGAAAAAAATTCACTAAAACCAGAAAAATATCTTTTGAATTTCTGAGATCATGCATATGCTAACTAGTAAAACAAAGAGTGTGATAGAAATTCAGACATATCAAATGAGAAGAAAAACTATGCAGACTAAACCAGAAGTTGAAACTAATAACAAGAAAATAAAATAAAAATTAATACTAAATTCTTGAAACACATCAGAAAAAGAAACCCACAGACTTTTAGTAGGGACAGCTGATGATCAGGATATAATGCTATGCAAATTATTTTCCTTAACATTCACTGTGGAAATAAGAGAAATTTCCCTCTATAATGTTCTTCTCTTTGTGGACTCAGCAAAGGGCCTGTCTGAAACTGAAGTGGTTGTAGGACAGGGCATGCAGCAAAACAACAAAACAAACACTAAAAACATTGCAAGCCTGGATCACGTGCCCCCAAGAGCTCTAAGAGATCTCAAAGATAAAACAGCTAAATTAATAACAGCACTATCTAACTTCTGGCTTAGGTTCCCATGGCGCCTGAGGACTGGAGTGTAACATCTGTGGTATCACAGATGTGGAATTTTTTTAAAGCTCTGTTGGGATCAAGAAACCTCTAAGTTTGACTTCTTCACTGAGTAAATTAGTACAATTACAAACCAAGTGCAGAATTAGTGGATACCTTGAGAAATATGGCCTGCCTGGGAAAACCTAGTGTTGCTTCAGTAAGGTGAATATTTTCCAATTTGTTGATCAGTATTCATACATACCAGAACTACACTTCTTATTTGCATTTATCCCGAAAACCCCACACCTGAAAAAAAATAGACATAAACAAAATTGATTTGAATACCTTTCTGGCATCTAAGAATTAGCAAAAAAATTGTGCTCAAAAATGTATTATACATTTAATATATTTGTATATATTAATAGAATAACATTTTTCAAAGCTTTTAGAAGAGTACAGTTTCCAATAGTAGGAAAAATAATAGGTCAGATTCTTTTCTATCCCAGGATAGAAGTTAAACAAGGGGAATTGCCAAGTCCTATACCTGGGAAAGAAGAGGCCCAGGCACCAGGACATGCCAGGGGCCATTCTGCTCAAAAGCAGCTTTGCAGAAAAGACCCTGGGATTGGACACCAGGTTGACCATGAGACAGCAATGTGATCTTGCTGCAAAGAAGGCCAGTGGTATCCTGGACTGCATAAGAGAAAATGCTGCCAGCAGGCTGAGGGAGGTGATCCTCTCCCTCTGCTGAACACAGGTGAGGTCATTACCTAGAATGCTGTGTCCTGTTCTGGGCTCCTCTGTATGAGACACACATGGACAGATTGCAAAGCGTCCAGCAAAGGGCCATAAAGATAATTAAGCATCTCAAACACCTCACGTGTGAAGAAAGGCTCAGAAAGCAGTGAGCTTTCAGCCTGGGGAAGAGAAGGCTCAGGGGGATCTTACTGATGTATACAAACACCTGATGGGAGGGTGCAAAGAGGACCGAGCCAGGCTCTTTTCAGTGGTGCCCAGTGACAGAGCCAAAGGCAATGGGCACAGCCTGAAACACAGAAGGATCACTCTGAACATCAGGAAACACTTCTTTGCTGTGAGAGTGACAGAGCACTGGCACAGGTTTCTCAGAGAGGTTGTGGAATCTCTATCCTTAGAGATATTCAAAATCTAGACATGGT
Source organism: Pseudopipra pipra (assembly GCF_036250125.1). Lineage (NCBI taxonomy): Eukaryota > Metazoa > Chordata > Aves > Passeriformes > Pipridae > Pseudopipra > Pseudopipra pipra. Next base: position 51,128,932 of record NC_087549.1, read on the forward strand.
TTGGGCAACTGGCTCTGAGTGACTCTGCTTGAGCAGGAGAGTTTGCACTAAACGATGTTTAGAGGTCCATTCCCACTTCAGCCATTCTGTGATATCCGTAATGCAAGAAGAAAAGGAGGGTTTGATTACCTTTCCAATCCACAAACTGCTTCAGCCCTAGATAAATTGGTATAGCCTCAGGACCAGTCTACTTTTGAATCATTATGAGAAACAACTCCATCCTGAAGGCTACCAGGCCAACTTTCATCTGACATTGCTTTCTCTCTCTCTTTCCCTTCTCCGTTGATCATTCTTCATGGAATCACAAAATATGCTGAGTTGGAAAGGACCCACAAGGATTATAAAGTCCAACTCTTAGCTCTGCGCAGGACCATCCCCAAGAGTCACATCATGTACCTGAGAGTATTGTCCAAACGCTGTCTTGCACTCTGTCAGGCTTGGTGCTGTGACCACTTCCCTGGGGAGCCTGTTCCAGTGCCCAAACACCCTCTGGTTGAAGAATCTTTTTCTAATACCCAAACTAAACCTCCTCTGACACAACTGCAGGGTTCTGTCACTGGTCACCATAGAGAAGAGGTCCACAAGGAAGTTGTGGACTGCAATGAGGTCTCCCCTCAGTCTCCTCCAGGCTGAACAGACCAGGTGTCCTCAGCCACTCCTTATACAGCTTCCCCTCAAGGCCCTTCACCATCTCCATTGCCCTCCTTTGGACACTCTCCAACAGCTTAATGTCTTTCTTACATTGCAGTGACCAAAACTGCACACAGTATTCAAGGTGAGGCCACACCAGTGCAGAGAAGAGTGGGACAATCCCCTCCCTCGACCAGCTGGCGATGTTTTGCCTGATGACCCCCAGGACACAGTTCGCCCTCCTGGCTGCCAGGGCACTGCTGACTCATATTCAACTTGTTGTTGAACCCCCAAGTCCCTTTCCACACCACTACTTTCCAGCATCTCATTCCCCAGTCTGTATGAAAATCTAGGGTTGCCCTACCCCAGGTGCAGAATCCAGCACTTCCTCATGTTGAACTTCATATGGTTAGTGATTGCCCAGTCCCTTAATTTGTGGAGGTCTCTCTGCAAGATCTCCCTTCCTTCAAGGGAGTGAACAGCTCCTCCAGTTTTGTCATCTGCAAACTTGCTTTTATCCCTTCCAGTCCTGCATCCAAGTCATTTATGAAGATGTTGAAGAGCACAGGGCCCAAGATGCAGCCCTGCAGAAACCCACTAGTGACAGGTCACCAGTCTGATGTTACCTCACTCACTATTATCCTCCGTGCTCGACCTGTGAGTCAATTGCTCACGCACTGCATGATGTGTTTATCCAGCTGTGTGCTGGATATCTTCCTGCCCTGGTTGGCACAAGCAGAGCTATTGTGATTTCATGTGTGCTGAGAAACCACACAAGCTGGGGCTGTGGTGAGAGCCTTTCCAATTTCTGGGGGTAAGAAATTCATCACCATTTTCCCTACACTTTTTCGTGATAAAAATTTAGGAATCTTATTTCATTGAGGCCGCCTGACTGTATGTGGGTTGCACAGGTCACACATATTTTTTCCCCTCCTTCTCTATACTAAGTGGTTTCCTGTCAGATGGAATTTGTAGGAATTGTTAGGGGGAAATTGGCATTGCATGACTTTAAAACATGGGAAGTTTATGCTATTACTCTACAATTGTATCAATCTACTCCACTCTGAACAATTTGCCATTATACACTTATTACTTACTTACTAACATTCTTTGTTCCTTCTCTTAAAAAGACAAAGTCCGTGTTTATCTGACATTTTTAAACAACTTTACAGAGGAAATACAACTGTAGGTTCACTGCTTTTCATGGGTTTTTCTTCATTTTTATCCAGGAAATCTGACTTGAGCTGTTACAAGTCCACCTCACAGTTTAATTACCTTGGCTTTAAGAACGTAAAACAACTATCTTTCATTTCTGTTTTCCTGAAGCATTCATCCAGAGTGAGCTGCTATAGCTGTGCTACCTCCAGTCTGCAGCACCCCTCCAGCTAAACTAGGCTGGCCAAGAGGAAATAGCTTGAAAGAATTCATAACTAGGATTTGTTTGGCTGATTAATAAAATGCTTTGTTTCTAGTTTCTTTTAAGCTCTTTTTTCCAGAAGAAACCTTCTTGCAATTCTCTGCCCATGATTTTAACAACATTTCAGGCTTGAATCCCATTGTTTTATTCTTAACACCCTTCTGGCTCTCTGCGCATAGACCAGGGATGGAGCTGGCTGTACTTTGTTGCTCAAATCCCTTCTTCATACGTGTTACCTGGAGCAAGCTCCAGCAATAAAAAGGAGAAGCAAGGATCTGCAGCAGAACAGAGTTGCTGTAAAGGTGCATCAGACTCCACGACCTGACAGATACATCAAGTGGGGAGCCAGGCTGAGGGGAGCATGTGGGAAAGTAAGAGGAGAATTTTACACAGGGTTTCTGCAGACTTTCTACAAGATTTCCCCCAACACTTCAGGATACTGGGGTGTCCAGAGACCAGTGAAGATTTATTGATCCCTGTTCTGACAGCTTAATTACACCATGACACTTACTATTAAGATGCCCTTTTTATATCAACTGGTCTTGCCAATTGGTAAACACAAGCATTCTCTTTAAAGGACTGTAAGTGCAAGGAATTTTCTTTTTTTATAAAGTATCTTTCCACTCTCTCAGATGTGGGATTTTTAACCCAAGTAAACTCTGTGCATGTCTTACAATAGCTGAATGCTACAGTTTAGAGCAGCCCTGTTCAACATTTGTTTTGGCAAAGTTAGTTGCCTGCTCAGTCTGGGGTGGGATTAGATTAAGTCCAGGTAATGAATAGAGCAGCTCCCTGTGAGGGAAAGCAAGAAAGAGTAAAGATTTTGCATTAGGGATTCTCATAAATTCAGCATTTATAGCAACAGTGTGTGAGAGAGCATTTTCCTCAATGGGTAGGAGTACATTCAGAGAGAGAGACGATCTTGGCAAAGATTTTGGCTGCTGTGGCGGACTGACTAACCTTACCAATTCACACTGAATATTACCATCTGTTATTTGTAGTAGTCAGCATGTTACTGCTGACTCTGTGTCACACATTTGTACCCAGAATACTGGCCCAGGATTCACAAACACCACAGGCTTTCTCTCAACTTTAGTATATCAAATGTAGACAGTCTCTGTGGCCCAATCCAAAAGGAGGCCATTAAAACAGCTGTTTTGATCAATGATAAATAACCTCATTTCCTTTATCTAATCCAGATAAGAGGAGATAGACAGATTACACTGCCAACTTCAGGGACAATTTAGTGCTGCTAGAGAAAGCAGGCAGGATATTTGTTTTAAAACCAAGATTTTAAGATTATTTTTTTTTGGCAGTAATTTTATGTCCTTCTGGAGACTCACACTGCCAAAAGCCTAAGGAATGCTGCATTTTATTAGCTCTGTTGATTATCATAGTACTGAAAAGCTAAAAGGGAGAACGTTCTCTTACTACCTCTGTCACCCTGGAACGTGTGGGTAGTTTCGCTCTTACCTCTGTTTCTCAAAAAACACAAGCTGCTAAAACAGCTTTGTTTTATCCTTCTGTTATCCTTCACCAACATAACTTCATTTAACTGAAATTTCCTCTAGTGATTGTTAAGCATTAAGGATCTTTATAAAATAACCATGTGGATTCCAAAAGGAATCAAGAGCCATCTCAATATCAAGGAAATTCAAAACTTCTTTATTGTATGCCTGATGGTGGGCAGTTATTTGCAAGTGCAAACTCCAGCCTGAAGAGTATAATCTTAAAATGCAAAATCAGTAACTGTGAGGAACAACTAAAAAGTTGCAGATTAAAACTGCCAAATAAAGTAGAATTAGGAATGCTAAACCTCAGGTTTTTTAATTAAAGGGACTAATTTAGTTAGAGGGTAAAGTGAACTGGACCATTATTTTTGATCATTAGAAGACAGTTTACAGTAATGGGATTCAATTAGGTTTTGATGAAAGCAAGGAAGAGACATTTATAAATGATTCTCCAAAGTTGCATTTGTGTGATTCACTACTGTATGATCCACTACCATGTTGGCACAAGGATCTAAGCAGGCTTAGTTTTGTCCTACTGTTGTTCTGCTCCAAAGGAGTTATCAGTGGATTTGCACAAAGTAGTTCTGCTGCAAGCAACTTCAGTGACTTTGTCTAAGGAAAACAGGAAAGTTGGATTATTTGCTTCATTAAGAATAAATTGTTAAATAGCAGTCATAGCACAAATTTGCAGCACCAAGTTTTAGAACATCATCATATCTGCATCAGATTTTGCAGAAAACTAATGTGAAGGACAGTGATGGGTTCAGTGCAGAAGGACATGAGCACGTATAAACTGTTGTACAAACTACAATGATTTGTCTGCAGATATGTTTGTTGAACTGAATTGTCTGATTTACATATTTTAATACTGTTCATCTGAGAGAATTTATGTTTGCAGATATCTGAAAAAATCTTAAGTAGACCCTTTAATACACTTGCTTTAGTTGATTTCTTCTGCAGACCTCTGAAGTCAAGGTTCACTTATATCAATCAAGATAAAAATTGACTACTATACCTCAAAACAATTTATGGATTCCAAAATCGGTCTTCTGCAAAATCTTTAGAATATATGAAGAATCTTTGATTCTATAAACTTTACAGTAAATAAATATTATGCTAAACATCATAGCAACAGATACTGTTTCTAGTTCCAAATGTTTAGACAACAGAGCATTTCTAATCTTTTTCTTTTTTGGAAGTTTTTCCTTCTTCCATATTGAAGATTAATGTTGAATCATCAAATTTGACAACACTTCATATTTCATTAGGTAATTATCCACTTCAATATCTTTTATATCTTTTTTCTTTGAGGAAGAATTCAAGTTTTACAGATGACTTACCACTTTTCACTGAGAAAAAATAAGTCTGTCCTTGGGTTACTGCTACTTACTATACTCATGTCATTCTTTATTTATCTTAAATGAGTCTGTGCTGTATTTGAAATGTAGAATAATGCTGAAAGGGATTTAGTAGGATCAGCCTGGTGAGACAAATACTGAGTATATAAATAATTTTGGGTTGGTGTCTAGTTCCAACGTCCTGCCATGGGTAGGGACACCTGCCATAAAACCAGGTTGCTCAAAGCGCCATCCAGTGTGGCCTGGTGAGGTCAACAAGCACAAAGAACAAGGTTTTCTCCCTTTGAAGTAGGTCTTTTTAGTTTTCCCAAGGGCAATGGTGACCACCTCAGGACCTTGTTTGTCCAAATGTAAGGGGTTTTATATGTTCTGTTTCTAACTTGACTCTTATTCTACCTTTCTGAATTCTGGATTGGGAAATTTATAGAATAGCCTGTTCAAAGAGCAAATGACTCCTTGATGAAGAAGCTGGCATATGCATTCATTAGCAATTCTTCCAAATTTTGTGGTTTTAATCCTTATTAATATAATTTAGCATGCTCTTGATGCATTCAGTGTTGTCTTTTTACTTCTCCTAAGCTTTCTCACACCAGCAAAGCTCATCAACACAAATGTTAGCATTGAGGCTTTTACAAAAAAAAAAAAGAAAATTATACAAAAAATGGTGAACTGTAAAATGGAACAAGGTTAGTGCACACTAAAAAAAAAACCCAAACAAACAAGACCACTAAAAGCTCACCTAGAACCTGGTGGAACAGAAACATTTGGGTTTGTTTCATAGTTCAGAAGGGTCCACTCCTTATTTTTGTCCTCTGGGTGTCTCCCTTTTAATTTTCATGACCTCTTACACAGTCCAGTATTATCCACAGATGGATGAGGATTTGCTGACATAATGAAAGGCATTTATTCTGACGGTGCTCAAACCGTACCAGGTCTTTCTGTGAACAAGCTTTCTCTTTTGGAGAGCTTATGATTAATGTACAAAAAAGGATAATTATGTACAAATTAGGATAAATACCAAAGCAATCAAAAAGTCATGGATTTGGCAATATTACATATTAAAATTAATTATCTGAACGGTAGAGATAGATACTTTTCAAATTAAGACTGTAAGGGGTTCCAAGCAAGCTAAGAGTCAAAATACAAGTTCAAAATGTTATTATTATATCTTTCAATAAGTAGGACTGCTTAGTCACACAAATAGAGATGCAGAAAGGAATTCAAGGTAAAAAATGCCACTTGGCTCACACAGAACACAAACTGAACACAGATTAACCAAGTTATACTCTTGAAAGAAAAACAGGGGTGGGAAATGCCAAACTAGGATCTAGAAAATATATTATTCCCTTCAAGACATAGGAACCTATCTTTTTTCTTGCTTCTATAATGAAACATCTTAGGTGAGACACTTCAGCAAAGGGATGAACTAGGAGATCAAAGTTCCTTTTAGATGTTCATTTTAGACCTGTTACTCCTACTATTATTATTTTTTGAACATAGGAACTACTTTGTGTGCTAGTGGGAAATTTGTCTGGCCAATGGGAGGCAACTAACAAATCATACTATCCTTTCTGTCTGTGCTATACTAGATGTGGCAAAATATTTTTACATGTAGCACATCATGTTCAATAAGCCCTTGGGAATCAGGAGTTAGGCACTTAGTAACCAGATTGGTCAGCAGTGGTGCTCTGTCACTTCTATGAAATGTTCAAGAGCTAAAATTTGAACAGTCAGTTGAGTCTAAGATCAGATTTCCCGGAAACACATAGTTTATTTGTATCAAAGATAGTTAATTTTATAGCTGTTTACCTACTTTTCTGGTTAAAGATGCACCAACACATTTGTTATCATACTAATTGAGTTGATGAGAATTTAGTCTCCCACCATGCTTACACAGACTTGGTAATACTGGTGATTTTGGTCTCCTGAATTATTCTGTACCTAAGGACCATGGCAGTGCCAATGCCTGCAGTGATTTTTCTGGCAGGGACTGTGTTCTCTTATTGCCTTATCTGTGCCTTGCAGAACTGCAGTTTTACCTTTTCTGCTTCCATCAGCAGTTGCCTGAGATTTCTCAGATATATCACTTATTGCTTGTACTTTTATCTGCACTTAAGCTCTCATGGCTCAAAATATGTCTCTAAGAGATAAGACTATGGTAGAGTGATTTGTTAGACTGATTTTTAACTTCATGCTTTTCTCTTTCTCACTGAAAATCTGTCTCGATGCTTCTGTCTTCATGGTTCCTAACACATGTTGTACTTTCTTTGTTGTAACTTCATTGTCTACTAGCATTTCAAGTTCTGCATGATTGCTTTTTAATGTATTTAGGTCCAATAATATTATCAAATGAACTTGGTTTAAATGCAGAACACTGGCATAATATATGAAACAGATGAGAATGTGAAGTCTGTCTTTCTCAATGCAAATCTACATTGTACTTAGATTTACTGAAGAGAAGACTCTTTCTGAGAGTTCTGGACTGCCACAGGAAATCTTCGAGATAATGTTTAAATTGTACAGTTTTATTAAAATCTGTGTGCATCACTCAGACTTGTTTTGTCTTCGCAAATTCAATCAGCAACTAACTCAAGATGCGGGTTTTCTATCTTGTCATTCATAAAGTTCTTTGCCTTTACCTGTTATCAAAATTTGCCTTTGTTCTTATGATTGAAAGAAATTAGATTTTGGTTGGTAAAGGATTGCTAGAATAAATTACATTTTAGAATTTAGAAAAAACAGGATATGCAGAATACAGTCTCTTCATAATAAACATGGTTCGTTCTCATATAAAAATGAGTAAACTCATTTTTAACTGTCTTACCAGGATAGGTTAACAGCTTAAGCAGAGAAATGCATCTGCATCTCCTGTTTAGAAAGTGATACTGCTAAAAATACATATTTGAGTACTTGCAAATAATCTTAATGCTTTTATGTCTGGAACATGAAACAAATTTTGCTTTAAGTTTCTCTATTGTCTCCATAGCTGAAATAATTTCCTCAGAATAACATTGCATTGCACTTTTGTATCATTTTAAATCATATAGTTCTGCAAATAATGCTTCCTTCATTTTGCATGACACTCTAAATCACCATTGCACTGTTTCTTCAGCATTTATTGTAAGAATGAATGTCTGGAAAATTTTATCTTTTGCCCTTCTGAATAACTGCAGCGTGATCCTGTGGCTCATTTCCTCACCTATCTAAAGGAAATTTTGTCATTTCAGAAGTTTTCTTTCAGCTGTGAAAAATTGCCCCTTTGGATGTACTTCTCTTTTGTCGTTGAATTGGAGCAATAGACAACTAACTTTAAACAGCTATGTTGTTTTAGAGCACCAAAATAAGATAGCACACATCCTGTGTGTCCTACCTGGAGAACACAGGTAGCACAACATAGATTTTGTTTTCAAATGATGGTTTCTTATTTCTGCTGATTCAACGGGCTTGAGTTAAAGTTAAACAAGCTTCCTTTTAAACAGCACTCAGCTGAGTGCAATCACACTCTGTAAACATACCCAGCTTAATCTTTTCTCCTTTCAAAATGGAGGAAAAGGGGAATTTTTTGGCAAAAAGATTCCCATTTTTCAGCCTATTGTAAACACGTCTTCTATTGGAAGAGTTGCACAATTACCTAATATACCATTAATAATATTGTGTCCCATGACAAACATTATATATAATACATTTCAGGACTTCATTGTCTCTACTCTTATCTGAGCCAGACCATATTTTTAATACAGGCCCATGTTCAGCACTGGTTTGGATGTCTGTGCAGCTTCAGCTCCAACATTTACCAAGGTGTGTGCATTTCTGTTTGCATGATTTCTCTTATAGAATATTCCTTTGTTTCAAAGAAGGTAGCCATCTCAACTGATTAATTCTTTAATGCTATAAATATCACATAAAATTTATTTTAAAATTCAATACAAATTTATTGTATATCCCAAGGGATTTATTGCTTAATGCTATAAATATCTCTAAGACTATTTATGTTTCTCTGTGATTTTTATCTCTATTTTTAATCAATTAAGATTTTAAAAAGCCCAATTCTAAATATAAGTGGTCCTATGCTTGAAAGTGTACTGACTTCAAGGACTGAAGTCCTAGAAACTGTGTTTATAATGCACAAGTAGGTGTGCTCCACATAAGATATGCAATCCTGCTTCCACGACCATATAGATCCTGTATGAGTGTCCATGCTCCTGTGCAACCTAGGATGAAAAGGAGAAGGTTCTCGCCCTGCCCAAATGCTGCCATCCAAACATTCAGGCAGGATCTCATAGGTCTGCATCCCTACAAAGTAACTCAAAGACACTCAAATAGCATGTACCAAATGGCTGCAAAGAAACATGGACTAAATGTGTTAGGTAGCCAGAAGTAGCTGCAATCTACAGACAGTTTAGCATTAAGAAATGTATTCTTTTTAGTTCTGGAGAAGAAAACTGTACACTTACAACTCTAGAATTTTTATTCTTCCTCTAGCTCCATTTAGCTGGATCTGGCTCCACCATAGCTCATAAAAAAAGCATTTTGAAATCCAATGTTATTTTACTGAAAGAGGATCAGCCATTTCTCCAGTTAAGAGGTGAAATATTTACTGATTAAACTCCTATGTTATTTGCACCATAATTATCTAAATGATTGCAATGACTTTAAAAGTACCAAATCAATTTGATTAAACTAATTAACAAAAGATAAAGATTTGACCTATGAAAATCAGGACAATATTTTCCCCCATACACTTAGGCAGAGTCCTAAGAAAGGAAATGGCCTGAAAGATCAAGTGGCACTTCAAGCTTAACATGTTCAACAAATTCTGAACAGTAAAAAAAATCTAACTCCAGGATACAAACCTGTGTCATATGGGCACAGAGCTCTTGAAAATCTACCCTAAAACTGTGATTTCTGGAAATTTGTCATCCTAGCAGTTTAAAATTAATGCACAGTTATAAATTTTAATCTCAGATATCAGACTAGCACTTTGTTCATTAAGAATCCTTAGCTTGTTTATATAAAGCTTGCAGCTTTCTGTAAAAATTTTATTAAAACTATCTTTCTGTTACAACTTCTGTGAAGGAAAGGTAATGAATTTTACATAACTATCTTAAGTAACTTAAAAGTCTAAAGTATTCTTTACATGTAGATTTTACGTGAAATACTTTATATTGTGTGTATAATTTCGGCAAAAGCAAAAAGGCATCTACATAATGGGCAGCAAAGTAACTCTATTATTCAAAGCACATCTATGGGAAATTCCTAGCACATGCCTTTCTTCCTGCCACAGTTGTTTTTTAACAGCTGCGATCATTGGCTTGATTATCTTGTTTGTTATCTGTGTGTGAGGGATACATCAAACAGAAGTGATTTTGGGAAAAGATCTCCTTCCCGTAGTGCCCATGCCTGCTCCTGCAAGTTTGCAGAAAAATCAGAGCTTTTTCAATTGAACATCTGTCTGCAAGAAAATTTTGAAAACACCCTGCCACATCAGCTGGCTTTCTTCATAAAGATGCCACTGCTGTTTCACAAATGATTACTCTCATTTTCTTCTCAGGACTCAGCCTTCCTTTTAAATGTTGCTAGGATATCAAGTGCTTGATCGAATTTAAAGCAGGACAGCTTAGGATCACTGATTGTTAATATATCAACAAATTCCTTTCAGGAATGTGATGTTCAGCATATTGTACTCTGGGATCAATTGGTTTCTGTAAACAAGATCATGAATCACTTAATCAGGATACAGTACTTCTGAAGAACATTCCAGCAGTTTGGACTTCTCGACATTTGCTTTTCATGTGCTAGGGGTTGCTAATGCCATATTCAAATCTAATTGATACAGACAGATACAGCTGTAAGACTCCACATGACTGTGCTGTTTTACACCAGCCATAAGTAATTGCTCTAAGGTGGAAAAACAAGGTACAAACCAGACTGATACACACACTAATTAGTTCTGGAGTTCTAGAAATAAAAATACCTACCCTGCACAAACTAACAAGCTATTTCATAGGTTTCTCAAAGAAAACATCGACCAAGACTGTAAACTTTAGTTGTTTTCCTACCTTCTCATCCTTTATCATCAAGTGATTCCTCTGTTATGTTCTTTCTAGCTATCAATAGTCAGAATAAACACAACATTGGTCTAAATCTGATCCTTTTGGTCAGATGATAGATCTGGTATAAAATAAAATCAAAGAGAGCTAAGAATTTATATTGGACTTAACACAGTTAAGACTTGGTTTGGCAGTAAACTGCAGGGCATCTGCTTCCTGCTCTACTGCCCTAATTCCACATTTGCATGTTGAATTCAATAACAAAACTACTATGAACTTCAGATGTTCTGTGACTAAAATAAACGGTCATATGTAAACTAAATTGGGAATTATAACTGAAGTTATAAATTAAGCAATAGAAAAATAGCAAAGTGTTGAGAACTAAGAACTAATTCCATTCACATTGACCTAAGGAAAAAGAAATGTCATATTCAGATCTATTTCTGTATAAGACTTTGCCAGGCAAAGCTCTTATAATTGTTTGCATGATAGAGTAGAACTCCTTCATTTTTTTACTGAAAATAATCAAAATCACCTATGATTGTTCCGAATCTATTCTGTTAAAGCAAACCAGCTCAAACTGCTTTAAGGATGAGCATAATAGTGCTGGACGTGCCTCTGTCTCCTGGTCATACTGAAAGGACTAAGCTCTTCATTTGTGCTATGTGTTCATAGTAGATTATGTGAATATCTCCAACCCTTAGCAGATTCATTCACAGTGAAGTATCTCTAAATGGAAAAAATACTCCCGCACCTACATTATCTGTATGCAAGATTCACTTTGGGGGTGGCAGCTAGAAGTCTTGTTGGTGATTTTGTTGTATTATGTCCTCCTAAAGCAACTCCCTGAGTGCCAGCATGCTCACTTCAGCGTGCTTGCTCAAGTGTGAATAGATCTTCAGTTTAGCTCTCTGTTTCTGAGATAGGAGACACTACATTCCTTCGAGAAATGTCCTTATCAATCTTCTGTACTTGACATTATCTGCACAAGGGGCAATAGAGGCCCTAAAACAGCTTGTGCCTTGGGACAGTCCTGTCACCAGCTGTGGAGTGAGCCTGTCCTCACTGTTTTTCCTTGCTGTAGCACTTTGAAGGCTTTTAACCCATGCTGGCTACAGACAGCTAACCTGGACCCTACATCCAATAATGCTGCCCGCAGCCTTCTCACCTACAGGTGTTTGTCACAACCACACATTCTCCATGTGAATAAAGCATGGGGTAAATCACCTTCATCAAGGAAACTGCCATTTTCTCATCAAGCTATTAACACAAAAAATGCATCAAGTTACTTATTTTTCCCAAATAGTTGAAAACATTTTCCTCAGCAGAAACTTGGATTAGACTCTGATCTCACTGGCATAAATCTATATTGATTCCATTAGCTGCCCTGGTCTTACTTTTATGTAATTGAAAGAAGAACTGGGCCTTTGATATATTAAGACAGCCTTGAACCAGCTTTCAGACTCTAATTAGGAATCCAACGAAAGGGAAAAAGAGTTTGTTATGATAAATACTGACAGAAATGTAGTTACACAAGCCAAGCACTCATGGTGTAATAACACTACCCACCTGTAACTCAGCCAAACAGAAGGCTAATGCCAGACACAGAAACAAAGAGGGATCAGGAAGCTCAGACAGAACAGGAACCAAAAGACCATCTGTCAAGTAGTAGCCTTTTTCTTAGTCAAAAATGGATAGGAAAAATCCTGATATGTAACAGATCCATAAAACGATTAGGATGAAAGATTGAATGATCTAGCTGAGCTTCATAGATCAACTGCCCTATGGAATATCTCCTCATTGCAGTTTCTTCTCTGACCAGAAAAAAAAAGAAGACCCAAGGATTTGTTCCTTAACTTTTGAAGTCTCATTCCTTGCCTCAGATATTTACAATTACTAGAAGTTACAAAGGGAAGTGAAAGAAGCTCAGTAGTAAGTTGTTTTAGGAACAATCACACAAAAGTTTATTTCTACTGTTTCAATGTAATTTATTCTTCAATACAGAGTTTATATTTCATTTATATTAGGTTTGCTTTTAATTGACTTCTTTGGAGGCAAGGTGTATTGAGATCACATTTTATGTCAAGCCCCCCCCCCAGCCCCAAGCAATTTGACCTAATTAGGTAATGTAAAGTGGTGTGATGGAAGAATAAAAATATTAAAGACAGGTAAATTCATACAAGTCTCATGAAAACTGTAACATGACTAGAGATGAGAAACCCAGTTAGCAGTCTTTCGGAACAAAAGTGTAAGTTAACTAATCATCTCTTTTGGGTTCACCTGTTGATGAGCCAGTTGGCACATAACCTGCTGGCCAAGCTATGGCACACATCTCACAGACCACTGATGGAGTAAAGAGGGCAGCTAGAATTGCTGAAAAATTCTGAAAACTCCCAGAAAATATGCAGGAGGATGGATCTGAAGGTATTGAGGCAGATTTCTGAGGCTAAGGTCCAGGTACAAAGGACATGAACTGGTGGGAAAGAAAGCAGAACAGTTTGACTTTCTGTCATAAAAAGGCACGGGGTAATAAGCCACAGGAAAAGATCAATGTTCTGCTTTCAGTTCTGCCACAACTCTATTGGGTGTATTATCAGGTCGGTCAACTAATCAGCCAGTGCACCAGATTACCATAAAATAGAGATAACATGCTTACTTTACAGGTTACAGTGGGGTCATTCACTTTTGTTATAAAATGGCTTTGCAGCATTAGAAAAATCTATAGATTTACACTACAGATGTACAGTGTGCAAAGTGTACATGAATGGAACACAGAAGCGAATGTAGGCAGACATAATATTGTCATTTGATGTAATGAATTATCACTAAATTTGGCCCAAGTTGATTTCTCATCAAAGTTCACTCACTGAAAATCTCCACCTTAAGCCACTGAGCATCAAGCATTTCCTTTTCTGTGTACCTTCTTGTTCTTCAGTTGTGGACCTTTGCTGACCATCTCCTCTGACAAATAGGCCCTTGAGAGACAAACACTTGATACTGAGTTTCCCAGAGAAACACTTCACCCATCCTTCTCAGGATCTTCATGCGGTTTTGAGTGTTTCTGCTTTACACAATTGCCATTCACAAATTTCTAGCACTTTTTTTCTTCTTAAAAAAAAGCCATCCTAAAAGTAAAACGTATCCTATCCTTCCTCGAGGGAATCTTTGGAAGTACAGCAACTACATTCAAGAAGACTCATGTTTCTTCTGGACTTCTACTGCTGTGAAAACTGGTCCGTTTGCTTCCACTCTTCTCCTGTCCAAAGTTTTCCATATCTGCATGAGGCTTACTTCTTATGAATCCTTATTTAAATCCACGCTTTACCTCCTGGCTTGCGTGTACAATGCTTGGCAGTCTCAGTAACCACAACAGACCAGCTGGCTACTCCAGTTCCTGTAGGATAGGTCTATCTGATTTTCAGGATACTGTCTTTTCAGAATCACAGATTAAAATGTGATATCTTTTTACTATATCCATCCTGGGAACAAGGCAAGATATTTTTTCAGAAGCAAGGTCTACCTATGTAGAGGCATTTAAGAAATAGTGGATGTCAGAGAAGCTAGAGCAGGTTAGAATAATGAACTTAATCTGCAGTTCAAAGCTCTCTCATTAAGTTCAAATTACTATATTTTCCTCTGTCTTCCTGCACAGCTCACTACATTTCTGATCTGATCAAGTAGATCCATCATCATTCATGTTTGGCAAAAAAAACTTTTATGTTTGAAATATTTATAGTGGTACTATAAGAATATTAACAATAAATAAATTCTGACAACTGAGGTACAGAGAACAAGGATTAGGCTACGTCCTTGTAGGCTCAGCAAGGATCTTTAATATGGTAGCCACTGACAACTGTTGGCATGTGCTGTGGGTTGTAACTGAAACTTTGTTAATAATTAGAGTAGTTCTTCTGGAGTGCTTCCCTGCAGATTCTTGAGATTTTGTGGAGGTCATTATTCACAGTGTTACAACTACCATAAATACCTTTGATTGTCATTTTAACTCTCAAATTAGCAGCTGCTATTCCCTTTCTAAAATGACCTTGCCCACTCCAAAGATACCAATACTTAAAATAGCAATATGGGTTAAAGAATTGAAATGCTTTGCATTTAAATTTTTCCCTCTCAGTGACAAGGGTTTATCACCTAGCAAATTTGGTTTTGCTATGGCTTTCTAGTCCTTTCATCACATTTGGAAATGGTTGTCATTCTGGTACCTCATTCCCCAGAATTTTGTAAAAAACTACAGTTGCTGAAGATCCATCCAGAAAACTATTCTTAAAACCAACAGTGATCAGTTTATGCAACTTAGCAATGTAAGAAATCACTTCTGGTCTCAGAGCAACCTGACTCAATTCTTTCAGAATAGTTTGAAGATTATAAAATAAGATTAATTACAGTAGGAAATAAAAAAGGCTGCAAAGGCTTGTCATTACTAATTATTTTATAGGATGGATAAACTAAGTCCAAAATATGGATCCTGTTAAATACCAGATCTCTTAGTACAGAAGAGTAATATTGTTACATCAATTTATATTTTCATCATAGTCACTATATTTAACTGGCTTCATTTTATAGGTTATTAATATCACAACTTTTGTTCACTTTGACATTGTTTGATTGATCTCTCCTATATTGAGAGCCATCTGCCCACATTGTTATAAGCAGCAGGATAGCATAAATTAACCATTTGTTAGTATTAAAAATGGAAAACACTATGCTTTCATGATGTCCTTACACCATCCAAGCCTAATTCTGTCCTCTACAAAACATAGCATATCAAACTACTGTTCAGCATTCATTATGTTCAGATCAACTATTTCTATATTTTTTTTAGAAGCTGAGGTTTCTTTTCAGCCCATGTATGGTGAAAATTATATTAGGCTTAATATTTCATGCAAAACTAGGTTATATCATGGTTTCACATATAAAGTAGGTGAACAGATGGATTTCTGCTCTTGTGATCTGAACTAGATTAAATTAGAACTAGACTTAACTAGGTTAAATTATGTAGTCCTAATAAGGTCATTTAGAAGAATAAATAAATAAATAAACAAAAGGATCATTAATTCCATCATAAAATTTTAATCAACTTTTATTTGAAGAAAAACAATTAGAACCTTTTAGCAATAAATATTTTTTTTTTCCTAAGTAGGAATAAGAGAAGTTTAGAACAGAATATGTTCTGTGCTCAATAAGCTATCTTCTAATGTTGGAATTTTCTCTTACAAGATTAATTTCTTCCAATCACATCTCATATCCTATGTAAGAGAGGATTAGCAACTGCTCATAAACAGATGCTTATGTTTGTTACAGATATTTCAGCCCACAGCCAGCAGTAGCCAGACAGGTGTTTCAAAGAAAACCCACATCTGTGTCACAGGAAGAAACTAGTGTCTAATGACCACCTAATAGCTACTCCTCTCAGACAAGATGACTATTAGAGCTACATCTACAACTCCTCTTATGTCCCAGTAGTTGCATCTGAAACTCAACAACTTACTAAGCTAATACACTTTTTCAAGTTCTTCAGCCTTTTCCATGCATCTTGTAGCTGATTTGTCACACTGCATGATGCATGAACTAAGTTATTCTGGTTAACCTCAACTAAATGAAAACAGGATTTAAATACTTAGGCAAATTTATATTTCTTTAAATAGAGGTCAAAACATATTTCTTCATTCTTGTTGTTCCAAATACGGATTTTGGTAGGAAGAATAATAAACATTGACAGCCCATAAACAGTGATGTTTACTGTTCAAAGGCTTAAAGATTAATTTTTCACACTGCAGCAAGCAATGACAAGTAGACAAGGACAGATAACATTGCTGAACAAAGCAAAATGCTGAGGTAAATCAGGATGTGTAGACAGAGAATATTGACCTTATTTCAAAAGATACCTAGACAACTATTTTCTAAAGCTACGGCCAAATGTTTTTACCTTCATTTTGCTCTTTAAATGTAGTCAGAAAATCTTCCAAAATCAGTGCTCCTATTTTCAAAATTCTTTAGATCTGCAACAGGGGTGCATAAATTAGGAACTTCAGGTTACAAAGTATTATTTTGGATTATTTCTCCAAGAGCCAAGTTCTAAACTACTCAAACTCTAAAACTGTCTCTGATAAGACTGATGGGAGCTTTAGACACTCACAGCAAAACACGTGAGAAAAAGCAAAGTAGACAAGAATTTTCCCTCTTCTAAGGGAGAAACAGTTGACAAAAGAAAAAAGTAGGGCTGAGATACCTCCTAAGAGCAGAGTGAACTGTTTTGGTTGACTTACAGAGGAGAGTTTAGCAAAAAAAGAATCCTTAAAAGGAAGTTTTTATCTCAGTTATAGCCTTTTCCAGTGGTGTTTTGGGAGATTTCTCTGTGGCAAGGAAATTATGCTTTCATTGGGGTGTTTGAAAACATCATCAAGAAGAAGAACCACACAAAATCCTTGGAGAAGAAGTATTTCTAATTTTGATAATATTTTTGATCTTAGGGGGAGATAAAGGGAGTTGGGGTTTGGGGTTGGAAAAATAGAAAAAAAGAGGAAGAGCTTTTAGGGAGGAGAGAAGAGATCATCTTTGCTTCTTAATGCTTAAACTCAGTTCTCAAGTCAGAATTACTTTTATCAGGAAGGTGAGATGAAAAATCCTTGTTATGCAAAGATTCATTTGTTCTTGCTTATAAAGGAACTATCTAGGCACATTTTAATTTTTTTTTTTTTTTTGCTGGTTATGTTCATAAGGACCTTGAAAATGAAAGACAAAATCAGTGTTTTAAAGTAAATCCATCTATGTAAACTTTTTTTGTTTGCCAGTCTTTCACACCTCTGCAGTTGTTTTGACCTAATCCAGAACAAGCTAAGTGAGTCACATTTTTATTACAGTATTATTGTTTCAAATAGGATCTGAGTTCCCTGTTTCAGACAATCAGATTTGAGGGATTCTAGTCAAAATTTTTAAGCTATTTCAAATATTCAAGAGGATTCCATAACTTTGTTTACTACACACTTACTTGCATTTTTTTTAATGTTTCCCCTCTTACTATTTTAAGCAGCTTGTATAAAAATCTATTTCAGTGTCAGGAAACACAAAGGCAATCCCAATTGTCTGAATTCTTCCCCCTGAAAAAAAAAAAAAAAAGAGGAATTCCATTTTTTTCCATGACTTGTTCTGCCTGTATCTGGTGGCCTTTCTTGGAAGTCATATCTGCCAATCCTTGCTGGACTCCAAGTGGTAGGATAAGGTGGTGGGTTTCATTGCCTAAGTAGAACCCATTGTGTTATGAATCTATGGTAACCCTGTACTTATCAAAGAAGAGAAAACTAATGGAATTGCACGGCCAAGTACTTCATGTACTGACACTATTTTCATTTTTATCAACTTTCATGCAAGAAGGAATGGGATTGGGAAAGATCCTGGTAATGTATGTAACTTCTGAGTTCTGGAGGTGTGTAATCAAATCTATTAGTGTTCCAGAGACTGATACTCTGTCTCATTATCAACCCTGTAATCTACATGAATGCACCAGAGTATGGAGAAGACCAGAAGCAGCAAGGTATAAGACTGATGATACGTCATTCCATAAGTGTCTATACTATTCCCATAGCCATAGTTCTCATTTTTTAGTTTTGTGGCTTTGTATCCGATTCTGGTTGCAACTAAGCAGAAAACCTCATGAATTTACATCATCAGGAACAAGTGATTTTTGATCATGACAGGGTTTAAAATGCTGTATCAGTGATGCACTGATTGAATACCAGTTCATCTCCATGATCTGTAGCTGCACGGACCAGGGCCTGTGAACTGCTCTTTTTTTTCCACCCTCTTCCGGAGTGTCTGGAGCCCTTAAAAGAGAGTAGCAAGGAAAAATCATTCCTACATACTAAAGAACACAATCAGTGGAAAGGTGTTTGACAGCTGAGTGGGAACACTTTGCGCTAATAAATACAAGTCTAGGTAGGATGCAGAAGGCAAACTATGGCCCATCACACAGACCCTTTAAACATTAAGTGGGAAAAATATGTGAGAAAATAGGTGCCCATTTTCTGCAGTTCCTTTCAGGGTTAGATTTCACATGGCATTTTGCCAACTCACATGATACTACCTTAGCCCCGCAGTAGTTCATTGCAATATGTAATAATGAGCTGTGAACTGCTGCAGCCTTTTTTCAGTACGTGACACAGGACTGAATTAGAAATAATAACTCATGAGACCAAGCAAAGTGGAATTATATAAATGAATAAAAGTAGTCGCGAGACCATAGTAAACCAAGAATATTAATAGAAGAATAAAAAAAAATAATCAGTCATACCTGCCAAGAATGACGTGCTGAGCTTTTATCATTTTGTTTCAGCAAGGTATTTGGCACAGGAATGCTTAATGATAGTCAATGTTGGTTTCTGGTTTATGTTTAACCTCTGAATGTGCTAACCAGGAATGTAGGGAATCATTCTGATTTTGAAACACAACTGAGAAGTTATGTGGGAGGGACTGTACAAAGTTGTGGTCATAAGGTAGAAAAATGATAGGGAGTAGATTTTGCTGTGGAACTTTCCTTTAATACCATCCTGGAACATTATTCATCTATGCCATCACAAGCAAACCTAAAAACTGCAGATAATGCTCAGATGACAGATTCTTAACAGCAGCCGAGAATACTGTATGTGATGGGTACAATTTTAAATTATCCAGGCTCAGCCTAGTTCTATCCCCTTCTACAGAAATGCAGTACATTGGGATTGTCCTTCTAGAATTGCCAGATCAGTTGTGCAGGGTGTCCTTCAAATGCTGCCGTTGAACCGCTCTGTCACTGCAGGACAGGACTAAGATGTCCCATATGCTTTATGTTTAAATAGATGCTTACACTTGGCTTACTTCATTCCTTTCACATATCACAAGTTTCTCTAACTGAATAAAAATTACATGAATAGTTACTGTTTACACATGTTGTCTGCTCACTGGGAGTCAGCTGTCATATAAGAAGGTTTCAAATTAACGATACATTTGGAAGTAGCAAATACTTCAGCTTTGCAAAACCAGCAGTGGGGTCCAAAATGTATGAAAGCTTTATTTTGGTGAAATTCAACCTGGACTGCTGAAGAAAAAGAAAGAAGATTCAAGCATAAGGTCCATTTCAGGACTTTTCAGTAATTCCTCATTTATTTACCAGAAAACCCTAACATGGTTCCTCTTCAGAGGGATGTAATGTTAAAAGAGATAGTTTGGTGGAAGATTGAAAGAATGAAGGATTTTTACTTCTGTTCATTGTCAATGTTATGATTGACACAGGAATGTGATATTGGACTCCTAGCACATTTCTTTCAGCTGAAACATTTTTGTGGAACCCTCTCTGTTGTTTACATTTAAGACAATATTTCAGCTTCTGGGACACCCTAACTTTGTACCCACACCAGAGAAAGACCTCATGGTCAAGTCACTATTTACTAGTGCAGTCTGATAATATTGTTCCTAAAATCAGATGACACATGAATACCAGTTTCAAGGACTGGTTAAAACACTCAAGGTTATGCCCTCCTTGAATCTTTGAATTCCCAAACAGGAGGATTATTAAAAGAGCATGATCAAGGTTAGCGGCCCCTAAAATTAGACCTTACAGCTGTGTTTTCACTTTGCTGTCCGTGAACATACACAAAGATCATCTGTGCATTTGGACTTATTTACAATACAAGAACAATCTTTTTTTCTTTCCAAACTACCATACCCTTCATTAGAATGTAGGAGCCTTAAGATACAGTATTTGTATTTAACATATATTTCTGTATCAGTTCATGTTGCATGTGAACTGATAACATAGACACGTAAAGAATTCTCTTAGAAAGCTTTTTGGAGGCAGTTAACTTAAACTCCCCTTAATTTCAGATTTAGTCATTTTTTTCTGGTTTAATCTATGTCAGATGCCACTGTAAAAGGGCAACATATCCTCTTGATTTGATGAAATGATACTTCTAGATGTATTAGCTCTAAAAACCCAAAGAGATGAGTCATTCTTATTCTTATTTTTAATTTGAGCACTTATATATCACTCTTCTGCTTTAACAGCAGTTTCACTTTCCAAGAGGACATAAGGATTCTTCTAAATTACAGGGATTCTTCTAACTTACAGTGTCTTCTAATAACCCCATAGTGACTGCTATGCTGCATTTGTTCATTGCATCCTTGGTGCCCACTCCAAGCCAAAATCCTGTATTTGATAGTGAAGGCTGGTGATCTAGGACTGGGCTCAGCAGACCTAGGCTAAAGTATTTGCTCAACAAAGAGGGGCAGCACAGGCTCCACAGTGGGCTGGGCACTTGCCCTGATGGCAGAGCCTAGCTGAGCCACTTCACACATTTTGATATCCAAAGAGAGACATTGAGATCAGTAAAGTGAACTAAAAAATTTCAATTTTAAGCCAATAAAGTCAATAAAATCAACATTTTTATAAATTTGTGTGAAGAGGACAACTGAGTGATAGAGTTTTTACTTCCAAAAAGTAAATAGACACTTTGTTCACCATATGCTTAACTGGAACTGTTTGAGGCAGCCAAGACCACTGTTCAGCTTTGTAAGTGCTCTCCTCTCAAGGCTGGTAGCTTGAAGTCTGCAGTGGAGAGCAATCAAGACCATGGTCCTGAAACCCCTGTAAGAGCTAAACCACTGTTTCCACCTTAACACTTTGCTACTCTTACTTTTCCTAGAAGCCACCTAGCACCTGTCCCTAGATTCCTTTATTCTGTGTCAAAGGGAAACAATGTGGCAAAACAGGATTTACCAGGTTGGTTATATCTCTATTTAAATGTTATGAGAATTCAAATATTAATTTTCAGTATATGCTTTCCCTTGGACACACTAGGTTTTACAGAAACCTTTGGACAGCAGAGGTTTTAAAAATGTTTCAAAAGTAAGGATCCTGTGTGCAAATGTGAGCATATATAAATATCTAGTAGGGGAGTTTGGTTTTTTTTTCCAAAGGTCAGTAATGTAAATAGTCATGAGAGAGAAGGAAGTGGTAAAAGGCATCAGACTGGAACTCCCGGCTGGGTTCAGCTCCTGGCTCTGTTTCAGTTTGTGACTGTAGGCAATTCTTATAGGTATAGTATTTCACTACCTCAGCAGGCTGCTATTAATTAATGTCTGTGTCTAAGGTCTGTGTTAGGAGGGATGAGAGCAGGGAGTCCCCTCCACGAAGCAGCAGCTGGGTTGCTTTATGTGCCCAAGGCACCTCTTTCAAAGTTGTGTCTCCGCACGGCTCTCCATAGGTAGTCCAGGCAGTTACCTACTTCCTGGGGCTGAAATTCACTGCTTCTGTGCTCTGTGAGCTACATTCCCTGTAGTTATGAAATTATCATTTCAGAGTATGAGAATCATTTACAGCACTACGAAAGTCAGTCATGGGGGGAAAGAAAAAAAGAGCTCATACTGCAAGATTAAGGGGATGGATTCTTTTCTGCAGCACATATGAATTCAATTTCAGAGAGAAATTAATCTCAGACTGTAAGCACACAAGGAGACATATGAAGAGTCAGAACAAAAGGTCTCAAAAATTATAATCAGTCAATCTATCATGATTGTAGGAAAAAGTTTTTGTTGTAAAACATTTGTCTGACACATGCTTGTAGACCAGCCAAAAAGGATATCACGATATCCCACCTAAACAAAATCGCCGTTAGCCTCAGAAGTGGAGTTTCAGTTCAAGACACCTCTGATTTTTTTGTAACTTTCGTTTAGTTCATGCAAATGCCTGTCATTGCCGTTAATTTAAACAAGAGAACCATTACAGTCCCTAAGTTTAAACAGCAGTGGTCACACCATTGATGCTACAGAAGCCGTCAGTCATGGACGACACTGCAAGACTAGCTGATCTGTGCCCCGACGCAGCAGAGGAGAGAACAGGGCAGCTGCAAGCCCTCAAATGAGGATAGTGAAGGGGGGTTCACTCAGATGCTGCTGTGTAAGTTGTTCTCATTAGCCATGGCTTGCAGGGCTGCAAAAGCGCCTTGTTAACTCAGTGCTAGTGGAGGCCCAGATCTTCACTGCAGATGTGGAAGGTATGGGGAAGGAACTAAAAGGTCACTCACTAGATAGTGCCTGGCAGCAGCAGAAATGGAACGAGCTGAGACAGCCCTTCAGCTCAGGAAGAACAAGTGTTGAGTAAGTACTTTATAAGCACAGGTGAAATTACTAAGAAAAATAAAATTATTCCAGTGTAAATTTAAGATATGCTTATCATTATGCAAGTGAAAAAGGATTTGGCAAGGTGGGACTTCCAAACTGTTACTGGGTGGGGGGGGGAACAAACAACCCAAACCCTAAAAATTATTTTTAAAATTGAAGTAGAAGTTAATCAATCATAAGTGATAGGATAGCTCTCAATATTAAGACCTTACATGAATACAAATGCTCTCATTCCATCTATATATTAAATTTACATACTAACTGAAATTTTGAAAAGTAAAAACTAGGAGCTTACTATGGGATTAAAAACAATAGAATTATTAAGTCTTTATTATGTTTCCATTTTTTGTAGAGGAAATATTAAGCAAATTGCTCTCAGCTAGGAATCAGTCTTCAAAGTCAAAGGGGAAAGAATATATTCTCTCAGGTATATAATGTGATTAATTGGTTGGTATAATTTCATTTAGTCAAAGTGGTGTCCATGAGTATTAGTAGGCAAGAGGAGAAAGAGAACCTTTCAACATACATTTTACTTTATTTCTTATATGAAGTTCATCATCTTACAGTGGGATCTTATATAAAACAACAAAGATACATAATTAAGGTCAATCATCAGAAAGGTTATATGGGAGAGATAGGATGAGGTGGAGATCCAATGACTTTTGAAGACTGTTTTAAGAATTTATTCAAAGCTCTTTTAAAGAGCTCTCTGTTAGGGGGATAAGATCTCAAAACACTTGGACTATATTGAAGCAAAAGAATTTAACCTTAACTAACTTGTTGGAATTCTTTGAAGATATTACTGCCATGATAGAGAATTCTAATTTAATTAGGTTTTCAGAGGATACCTAGCATTGCTTCTCATCAAAGATTACTGGATAAAGGTATAGAACAAAGACTAAGAGCTAGCGTGGAATAAAAATTGTCTCCCAAAGAACAAAAGAAAATTATGCATTGCTATTAATAAGGAAGAAAAGAGATTACTGCATATGGCAGGGTTAGTTGAAGTTGAAGCTTTAAACATTCTGAAAATTTTGAAGCATGTGTAATTTGAATGGGACTTTTATAAATTGATGGACACAGTTTCTGATGGAGTATATCCACTTTGTCCCTCACAATTATCACAAACTTACCAGAGAGAACTTTCCAAGTTGATTACAACTTGGTGGAGTAGGAGAAATTATGGATTTCTTCCAATATTCCCTTGTCCTGACAATGATAAAATGAGAAAAAGAAAGACTGTCCACGCCAAACTGGTCAAAAAGCATGGCCACAGCAACTGTGGTTATCTAAAAGTTTATAAGAGCAGTTTTCAGGCTAATCTAAATTGGCACAAGAATTTTAAAACTCAGCAAAGTTGTAAAGCATAGACAGCTATCAGACACAAACTGTGTGCTCACTGTCTGCACTGGCCTTTAAAATTACAGGCAAACAGATTAGCACTTCCCCCAAGTTCAAAACTTAGAAGAAAGTGGGAAATGTTTTCATCACAACTACTTTATGCCAAGACTTTATGTAGTGCTAGTGGAAAAAATGATGGAAATTATAAAGACAAGTTCAGAATGAGTTAGAGGAGCAGAGCGAAAAAAGAAGGGAAGTGAGTCTGAGATAAACAAGGGCACAAAGAAAATACTGGGCATGTTAAGTCGGACAGGCTCTTCCTGTCCTTGTGCTGAACATTTCTTACGCTGCCTTCTCTGTTTTCTAATCATACAGTCCAGGTGAAAGGCCATACTTTGCTCTTCTGGCGGTTTTTTTCTTTTTTTTTTTCCATAAATATGATAACTGTTATTACTCCATCCCTTTCCTAAAAAGTGTGTTAGCAGTATCAGACCCAAAAGCAGTAACACACAATTCATCATACATGCCAGTCAGAGAGCCAAAGCTGGGAGCCATATACCAATTTTGGGATTGTGCCTCTCTCTTTGCACCTCTGTTGCACTGTGAAGCAGAACACTACAAAGCCCTTTAGGGGATTACTTGCAACTTAAAATGGTACATATGTATCATAATTACACTGTATTCCAATAGAATCAGCACATCATTTGCAGTAAGAAAGCTCTTTGATCCTCTCCACAAAGTCAGGTAAGCAGGCTTCCCTGACAGAAAGTCATTTTATTGAGTGATTTGCTGCAGACAATCTCTCTTAGCTGGTGCAGTAATTGCAAAGCAAGAAAATATTTGTAGCTCTTCAGAATCACAAAGAAAATTTTAAATTATATTCTTTATCTTTTTTCAACTTATTTTCAGCACATAGGCTGCGGTAATTTTGCAATCCAAATCCAAATGAGGATACAGTTCTCAGGCACATAGTGGGAATAGGAGTTTGATTAGTAGAGGGCAAATTATCAAAGGAGCTGCAGCACCAAGAGTTTCTGTCACTGCAGAGAGATCCTGGGCATATCACAAAGCAGAACACATTTGGATGGTTGCCTTTCTAGCTTCTGCAAGAACAAATACCCATTTTCATCATTTTATGAAGGAAAAGCCGGCGCCCAAAGACACCCATTACTAGAGTACAGGCTGCAGCACAGGAAATGCAGTCATGTTCAAGCCTTTTCCTGTGTTTAAGTCCAGATGTCCAGTGTTCTGTAGTGTTTGCTGTATATTCACTACCAATTGTAAAACACTTTGATGTTCTTTGAAGGTCACTGAACTGGCCTCTTCCTATTCGTCTGAAGAGAATCGTCTTGAGCAAAATTCACCACAGAGAGAAAATTAAGAACTGAAACAACAGAACAAATCTGCAACCTTGTCTATGGAACTCAAAGAATCACTGGAGAGATGGCAGAGGGCCAAGAGGCTAGGAGGGTGGTCTAACGAAGAACCAAAACTGCAGCAGAAGTTTAGGGTATCAAAGCTTTGTGCAAAAGAGCCTTTTCCTGAGCAGTACAGAATCTCAGTCACAGCTCCTAGCACTTGTCCGAACCCAGCCATTACAATCCAGAGCAGTTGCTTTGATCATCCATTTGTACTAACATTGTTTGCAGTGGCATAAATAAGGAGTAGTTCTATTTTGGTCAGAGAAGTTTAGCCCAGAATAAAACTGCAGTGACATCAACATTGAGACCACAAGAATCACAGTCTGCCAGTATGTGGAATAGTTATGATCCCACATAGACAATATTTCCCGGGAACATGAGTTTTCTATAATTCATTATTAAACTTTTAAAATCCTCAGAAGAGTGACAGTAAAGCCATTCTATTTATTGTTAGCTCAAGGTCAGATTTGCTGAGAGTTTATCCTCCTGGAGTACTCTCACAGAGGAGGTTGGGCAAACCAGCTGGTAAATCTACCAGAAAATCATTGTGTACACCCTCAGTTTCCCAAAACACACAGTTTCAAGGTTGTATTCACCATGAACAGACCCAGCATGATGCAGCTTTTCTGACTTTCTGTTTCTATACATCTACCCTTAATGCAGTGCCTAAGATTAAGCAGATGGCTCTGCTGGTGGTTGTCCCTGGAAAAGGGGCAACCCTTTGCCATTTCCTGCTATCAGGGCACATGGGATTCCCAAGCAGCCAGATTCCAGGCTGCTTAAATGGGCAACACAAGGCACAGGTGGACACCAGAGCACAGGTCCAGCACAGATTTCAGCAGTCAGGTGAGCACTAAAGACTTGGCATTGCATCAAGAGGGCATCCAGCAAACCATTGCTAACATGAATGCAGATATAGGAATTTTTGCTAACAGGATGGTGGTTGCAAGTTTTAGGGCTGTATTGCTAATGATAATAGAGTGAGGAAGTTCCTGTAATATGTTACAAACAAATCTTCATACTGTAGTAATTCTCCCATTAACTGAAATGCTTTTTAAGGAACATCAATGCTCCATATCATTCCTGGTGTTTTCTAAAAGTGTTCCGAGGAAATTATTGGCTTTCTGAGTGCCAGATGCCAGGGTATAGAAACAATAGGGGACCATATTAAAATAGAAATTAAAAACAAATCAAAAAACAAACAAACAAACAAAAAAAAAAAAAAGGAAAAAAATACCATTTTTTCAGGCAGCTTTCTGACTTACCACAAAAAAGAATTCCTTCATCCCTCCCAAGACTAATGATGTTCCTCACTAGGGGCTGGGATTTGTACTAACACCAGAGAAGTCAGGGGTTTTCACACAAAAGTTCATTGCTATTTTCAAACAACATGCTCGCTGCATTCAGATCAGTCTTCTCATTTAGTTTTCTGCATTCTCTCATCCTTGTTTCAAGTGTATTTCTAGGTAGAGCCTTTTCCTGGCTTTTCAGTTTATGCATAGATTTTTCTTTCAAGGAGTGGGTGGCATTTCAATACGATGGGCTCACTTGCTCATTCACCACAAAGGAAAATAAAAATAACCAGCTGAAAAACTGAAGTTACTGGAATGTGTAATACTCAGCATTAAAATGGCACAAAGTGCCTGCCTATTTATATCTCTTGTTTTGGGAAAGAGTGAGGCACACTTTGGGCACTAGATACAATGTATCACCCAGGAAAATGCACGGCCTTGCATTCTGTGTGTGAAAGACTTTTGTTTGTTGCAACACCAGTAACTTCCCAGGAAAATGAGGTTTATTCAGCATTTTGTTTATCTCTTTTATGCAAGAAAAGGCCAGATTTGACACATGCCAGTTTAGTCACTGAGTAAAAAATTGGATGACTAAATAAAATTCTATGTTTGCTGTAATTCAGATTTATCCACATATCTTTGTTGTTATATCTTTGCTGAGACATGCATGTTTACCATGATGACATAAGAAACGTGTTTTCACATAGTAAAAGACCTGTAGCATCTCATCCATCAGATGACGAGACTTTGAGGAGGACAAAACACTCCCAGCGTACCAGTATCTATATTTTTTTATGTGCCTCTTTGTCCTCATTTGAGTCATACTGAACTACAGTTAATAAATTATGAGTTTGATAGTTTCTCTCTTTCTTTTAAAGCTTCAATTAATAGTATTGGTTTCCAATTCAGTAGAAGGTGAGACAGAATGAAATGTCAGAGAGCAAAATAACTTAAGAGAAATAATGAAATTACTGTTTGCAACAAGTAAAAGAAAACTATGCTGCACATAACATGCAGAAGACATATGCAGAGACAGCACTATTAGTGGCAGCCCAGAGATTTTTGAAGCTGTGTTTAAAAGTAAGCCAAGCCTTACTGTGCACCATTTGGACTGATAGCAGAGAGGAGCAAATAATAAGAGTAATTTAAATAATAAGTAAATAAGAGTTCATAAAATCTCATTTTGAGAACTGAAGACCACAATAAATTCCCTGTAAGGTCAGAAGGTCAGTTCTGTAGTCCATCTACCTTTGTCTCAAACAGCAGCAATAGGAGATGCTGGTTAGGAAGAGAACATGAACTGAGCCGTTCTCTCCCCATACTCCCCAATACCTCTAGCCCCTGGAGCAGAGGCCAAGAGGGCACACTTCTGCCTATTCCCTTCAGCATGTTCCTATTTGGTACTCACTTTGCAAAAACAGCTACAGAGTGTCCATGCTTTTTTGAGTCTGAAACCTATAATCAAGCATGACAACAAAGGTTGGATCAAAAGTGGGTAAAAAATGCAGAGGAGAAATGAAGAAAAAATTCTCTGAAAAGACTCTGAGGTGATTCAGCAGGGCACAGTCACTAAAAAAAAAATTCTGAACTGAAGCCAAATAATAAACACGGTCCTGTGGATCCATTAAGGTACATTAATGCTGCCACTTTCCCATCTGTTCCCTGAAGTTCCAAACCAAAAACAAGCAATCTGCAGTCTTGGCTTCCTTACTGTGTGAAACATTCCTCTATTAAATTAATCTGGAGAAAATGTATCTATTTCATCCCTGGTGGGACTTTGTTTTGTTTTAATAGAGTCACATACCATGGATTGTAGCCCATTGAGACCACAGATAAAAAACATGTGAATAAAAAAAAATGAAACAAATAAATCATAACTGCATGTTTTTTTTTTCCTCTAACAGAAATGCCTTTGGAATACCTGCAATATTTTTTCTATTGTGTTAAGAAGGTTAGCAATTTACACTAACAAAATCGGCACAATAACCCTGGGAATCCTTACTTTTCCATGAACAATGTACAATGACAAAATTTAATCGTAAATTTCCATGTCCTTTAACTCTGATATATCTTTTAGCTATGAAACAAAATTCCTTGTGCCAATATCACAGAGGGAAAAACTTATGCTTGACCTTTGTTGAGCAAAAATATCTGAAAAAATATCTGGCATCTCCCAAGCCAGTAATTCCTGGATAATTTATATTGCAAAATTCCCTTCTGTCACCCTCTGATTATCATAGCTCATTTAGTTCCCTATGATGATGTAACCACCCCCTTGGAGCAGTGACAAAATTTATTTCTAGTGCTTCTAAAACATATTTAAGTTCATAGTGTTCAATATTGTGCCATAAAAGTAGCCTAGAAACATGACTGTTAATGTGCTTAGCAAAGTTGCTTTCATTTATGTGTTTCCACTTAGGACTAATCTGTATGATTTATTAATCATTAGGTGAAAAGCCCTCTAGTCTCCCTAGATACCCCACCAAAATCAGCAAATACTCTGTGCAGAGAATAAATCTCTAACTAGCCACTTCCAGGGAAGATGTGTCATTTCTGTGGCTCACATGGTATGTTCTCCACATCTCCTATTGTGGTTCTCTTTCTGTGGCTGATTAAATGTATTATCTTTTTATCCATTCCTTTGCAAAAGTGCTTCCCAAAATACTGATTAATTAAGCTGCAACCTCACATGTGATTAGGGCACAGGACTGAGTCAGGTAGCTTAGGCTGATGAGGTTCAACAAGGCCAAGTGCCGGGTCCTGCACTTTGGCCACAATAACCCCATGCATTGTTACAGGCTGGGGACAGAGTGGCTGGAGAGCAGTCAGACAGAGAGGGACCTGGGAGTTTGGATTGACAAGAAGCTGAACACGAACCAGCAGTGTGCCCAGGTGGCCAAGAAGGCCAATGGCATCCTGGCCTGGATCAGGAACAGTGTGGCCAACAGGTCCAAGGAAGTGGCTCTCCCCCTGTACTCAGCGCTGGTGAGACCACACCTGGAGTACTGTGTCCAGTTCTGGGCCCCTCAGTTCATGAAGGATATTGAGGTCCTGGAGCAGGTCCACAGGAGGGCAACTAGGCTGGTGAAGGGACTCAAACACAAGTCCTATGAGGAGAGGCTGAGGGAGCTGGGGTTGTTCAGCCTGGAGAAGAGGAGGCTCAGGGGAGACCTCATCACTCTCTACAACTCCCTGAAAGGAGGTTGTAGCCAGGTGGGGGTTGGTCTCTTTTCCCAGGCAACCATCAGCAAGACAAGAGGGCATGGTCTTAAGCTGTGCCAGGGGAAGTTTAGGTTACATATTAGAAAGAATTTCTTTACAGAGAGGATAATCAGACATTGGAATGGGCTGCTCAGGGAAGTAGTGGATTCTCTGTCCCTGGAGATTTTTAAAAAGAGACTGGATGTGGCACTTACTGCCATGGCCTAGTAACCGCAGCAGTAGTGGATCAAGGGTTGGACTTGATGATCTTGGAGGTCCCTTCCAACCCAACTGATTCTATGATTCTCTACAGTTATGTTTGGCATCCAACATTTTCCTGCAAAAGACAGTGACAGAATCACAGAGTCACAGAATCAATTAAGTTGGCAAAGACCTCTGAGATCATTGAGACCAACCTATGACTCAACACCACTATGTCAACTAGACCATGGCACTAAGTGCCACATCCGGTCTTCCCTTAAACATCTCCCGTGATGGTGACACCACCACTTCACTGGGCAGCCCATTCCAATATCTAATAAACCTTTCTGTGAAGAATTTCTTCCTAATGTCCAACCTATGCCTACCCTGGTGCAGCTTAAGACCATGTCCTCTTGTCCTATCTCTGATTGCCTGGGAGAAGAGGTCGACCCCCATGTGGCTACAACCTCTTTTCAGGTAGTTGTAGAGAGTGATAAGGTCACCCCTGAGCCTCTTCTTCTCCAGGTTTAACAACCTCAGCTCCCTTAACCACTCTTCATAGGACTTGTGCTCCAGACCCTTCAGTGCTTTGTTGCACTTCTCTGGACCTGCTTCAGCATCTCATTGTCCTTCTTGAATTGAGGGGCCCAGAACTGGACACGCTACCAGCTTTTCCAGGAGTATCCTATGGGAGATGGTGTCAAAGGCTTTGCTGAAGTCCAGATAGACAACACTCGCAGCCTTGCTTTTATCCACTAGATGACCAGGGTCACCTAGTCATAAAAGGAGATCAAGTTGTTCAGGCAGGACCTGTCCTCCCTGCCAGGTGGCTACTGGCTGCACCTGATCCCTTGGTTGTCCTGTGTTGGAGCCGATAAGGAGGAGTGGGAGCGCTACGAAGCGTGGAGAAAAATTTATAACCCCTAAATGGACTTAAATATACCGGACTTGACACACAATGCTGAATATGACACCCACCAAATACGACTGTTGTACCCCAGTTACTCCCCCGTTTGTTGTTGTGCTGTTACACTGTTTTAAGTACCCCAGTTGTTGTTTTAAAATTTTGTCCACCATATTGTCCCCTTCTTCTTCCCTCAGGTTTTCCCGCCTTTCCCCTGTTTTCCCGCTCCTCTGCCTGCCATTGGTTAAGTTTTGGTGCAGTGCAGAGGTAGCTCCCATTGGTCCTTACCCCCGGAGACATCCAAACCCCTCCTCTCCTGATCCCACTACCCAATCACCTTACTTCCCTGGTTGTCAATCCCATGCTCCTCCCTAGCCAAAGCTCCACCCCTTACCAAACCCTATATAAGTTGTTGTCCTTCTAATAAACATTGGCATTGCTTCCCTCACCTTCAATCGTGTAAGAACCCTTATTGCAGTGCTCAACCCTTTCCTTTATCCCTGCGGGTTGCGGCAAGTGGCGCCCAACGTGGGGCACGGTTGAAGGTCCCTTGTATCAAGGGAACTCCCGTGCTTTCACCTGGGCTCAGGCGGCGTCAAGAGGGACGACTGCTCCGCCAACCCTCCCTCGAGAAGCAGACGACTACAGACTCCGACAGTCGTGTGGGTCGCGCGCCGGACAGGTGAGCCTCGAGGGACATCCCAGACACCCACCCCTCACTCCACACCCCACAATCTATTTTAACGAGAGGAGTAACATCAGAGAGTGTCCCCGCGTTACACCATGGGTCTGACACTCTCTACCTCTCAAAAGTTTGTGTACAGACGCCTCAAAGACTTTGTCATTGAGCACGGCCACCCGCTTGATAAAAAGTCAGCTAAGGCGTTAGCGAGGTGGCTGGACCGCCAGGGCTTTGCCATCCATGACAACATCTCCTTAGAAAAATGGCAAGCCCTAGGTTACAATCTATGGCGGGACTCTGACAGAGGCGGAAAATTAGCCAAAGAAGCATTAATCGCTTGGAGGCTCATTCTGATGGTGCTACAGCACCAAATGATGAATGCGAACACCAGCCTCGCAAAGGACACTGTAAAGGACATAGACACTAAAATGGACTCCAACGACACACAAAATGGCGGGGAGGACACACACACGGACACCACCTTAGAAGATGGCGGGAGGGAGCGCAGAAGAAGAAGGCGTCGATCACAAAATGGCGGCGAGGAGGGACCCCAGCGTCACCAAGAGAGAAGGGGGGAGGGTGAAGAGCGCGGGAAACCAGCGCGGGAAAAGAAGAGGCGGGCCCCCGTAGCTCCACCCCGTGGGCCGCCTCCCTCTCCTCCCACTCGTGGCGCGAGAAGTCCCTCCCCCGACGCGTCTTCCGACACGCCCACTTCCGCCACCCCAGTCTCCTCCCCGGACGCGTCCCCTGCATGTCACCGGCAGGAAGTAGTGGGCGGGGCCAGGGCAAAGGCCAAATCGGCCTTCCGGAAAGATGGCCGCGCCCGTAGGCCCCATGACACCAAGGCCTACCCCGCTCACCGCAACTCAGATTACGACGATGGGTGGGCGCCGCGTTCCCCGGAAAGGCAATCCTCCGTTCCGGATATCTGGGAGGCCTTCCGGGAGGAAGCGGCGCGAGCCCAAGACGTTGAATTCTTAAGGGCATTTCCGGTCTATTACGAGGAGGGGAAACCCCCCGAGTGGAGACCGGTGTCCTACCCGATGTTGAAAGATATCAAAAAGGCGATCGTGGAATATGGGTTGGGGGCCCCATTTACTATAGGCCTCTTGGAATCCTTCTTCCTCGCATACACATTAATCCCCTATGATATTCGGGCCGTCATAGGAGGTCTTTTCACAACCGTTCAAGCCTCGGTTTTCGAGGCTGAATGGAAAAAAAGAATCGTTGCCTTTGTCAACGAGAAGATGGAGAGAAGGGGGATTCCAACCAGGCAGGCCATCGACATGCTCTATGGCGAGGGAAATTATTCCAACAGGGGGGATCAGACTCGATTAGACCCCAAATTACTGAATACAACCAAAGAATTGGCCTTAGAAGCGGTTAAAAGAGTGGCGGATGCCTACGTGCAAGCGCCCTCTTTTACCCTGATTAATCAAGGAACTAAAGAGCCTTTCGTTGATTTTATTACAAGGCTCAAGGAAGCAATTGCTCGGCAAGTCCAACAGAAAGAATCCCAAGAAATTTTATTTAATCGGCTAGTGATTGAAAAAGCAAACGAGGACTGCCAGAGGGTTCTAAAAATGCTTAAAGATCCCACCCTGTTGGAAATGATAGAGGCGTGTAAAAACGTCTATTCCAACGCCAATAAAGCAAGGGTCATGGCCGCAGCATTTTCGGGGCCCCAGCACTGCTTTGAATGCGGGGAAAAAGGGCACTTTAGAAAACATTGCCCAAAATACAGGTCGGAGCCCAACCTGCCAAACACCCTATGTCGCAGGTGTGGGAAGGGGCGCCATTGGACCGCCAATTGCAGGTCCAAAACCAACATTAATGGTGAACCCCTTTCCCCAAAACCATCTCCTAAGCTCCGTAAAAAGGTGACTTTCTCATCAATGCCCAACCTAAGTCACTGTCCCTGCGAGCAGTCGGGAAACGGGGAGCTGAGCGCCCGGGGGGGCGCGATGACACAAGTTGCCCCCCATTCCATCTTGCGCCAGCCACGCCCAGCTACCCCGTAACCCGGCTGCCCCCAGCAGACCCTGTTCCCACCCGGGAACAGTGTAGGACCCTTCCATGGATTGTCTTACACGCCATACATCCATCAACACATTTAAGCTCCTATGAGCAACTCGCAAGGGTCGTACCATCCGGCCCTGTCGACCCCGATCTAACTTATTTAATAACGTCACACTTTTCAGCAGTCAGCAAGGGAATCGTAGTTGTTCCCACTCTCCTGACGGGCTTGGCAAATAACAACATTGCCGTTTGTCTAACTGTGCATCTTCCCCCCGTACAGCTGGAGGACCGCTTCCCCGTGGCGAAGATGGTCTCCACTGAAGACTTGCTGTGCGTCTTGTCAGCGGATGAGGAGAAGAGGCAGGAAGCAGAAAGGGAGGTCCTCTGGACCACCACTGTAAAGTCATCTCGCCCACTCCTAACATGCCTTATTTATTATCCGCAGCCCAAAAGACCACAGCGAGTCAAGGTGGAGGGCCTCCTCGACACGGGGGCGGACGTGACCATCATTGCCTCCAGAGACTGGCCACACGCGTGGCCAGCCCAGACAGCTTACGTCCGTGTGAGCGGTGTGGGGGGAACGCAGCACCCCGTCAGGAGTCGGGAGGTTTTAACCATCTACGGGCCGGAGGGTAGACCAGCGTCCCTCCAACCGTATGTATTGAATATTCCAGTCACTTTGTGGGGACGGGACGCCATGGAGCAGTGGGAGCTCAAATTGGGCACCCTGACTCCAGAGCCAAATTTTTAGAGGGGGTCACTGAAGTAAAGCAGCTCCCCAGACTGAGCTGGAAGACTAACACGCCAGTCTGGGTTGATCAGTGGCCCCTACAGTCAAAAAAGCTGCAAATTTTAAATGATTTGGTCAATCAGGAATTGGAAAAAGGACACTTGGAGTCTTCCACCAGTCCCTGGAACACTCCAGTGTTCGTAATTCAAAAGTCCTCAGGTTCCTGGAGATTTCTCCAGGACCTGCGCAAAGTAAATGAGGTCCTAGAGCCAATGGGAGCCCTCCAGCAGGGAATGCCTTCACCATCCATGCTCCCTGCTGAATGGCCCCTAGTGGTGATTGATATAAAGGACTGCTTTTTTCACATATTCCTTAATCCGGCTGATTCGGTCCGATTCGCTTTTTCAGTCCCTGCAATCAACTCTTGTGAACCTCACCGCAGGTTCCAGTGGCGTGTGCTTCCCCAGGGGATGAAAAATTCCCCAACACTCTGCCAGATGTTCGTGGCAGAGGTGTTGAGGCCAATTCGGTCCCAATATCCGCAATCAATCATCTTCCATTACATGGATGATGTGTTGATCTGCGCCAAAAATCAATTGGCAGTCGACGAAACGCTAAATTCCACAATTTCGGCATTAAAAAATAGCGGATTGGAGATTTCCCCTGAAAAAGTGCAAAGGGAAGCGCCATGGAGGTATCTCGGACTCCAAATTAATGCTAAAAATATTAGACCTCAATCAGTGACGATTGACAAGAATGTCCGAACTTTGAATGACCTCCAAAAACTACTGGGTGCGATCAATTGGATCCGACCTGTGCTGGGGATCACAACAGGTGATCTGCACTCCCTTTTCGAGCTGCTGCGAGGTGACGCCGATCTATCCTCCCCACGTTATTTAACATCTGAAGCCCTTGACTCCCTTGCTACTGTTGAAAAGAAAATCTCAGAAAGACAATCATGTAGGAGGATGGAGGGACTGCCATCCTCCTTAGTAGTCATAAAAGAACAGAGGCAACCGTTGGCCCTCCTGGGCCAGTTCACTGGCAATTACAGAGACTTTTGCTTGTGGGAGTGGATGTTCCTCCCTCATCAATTCGGTAAGACCATCACCACTTTAGTCGAAATGATTGGCAAGATAATATCAAAAGGTCGCACTAGGTGTTTAGAACTTAGTGGGGAAGAACCAAATTTCATCTACCTCCCACTAACTTCTGAACATCTAGATCAACTGCTGCAGACCTCCACTGATTTTCAAATAGCCATCGGGGGCTACCCGGGAGAGATTCGGCTACATCTCCCGGCGTGCCCATTTATACAGAGGTTGATCCATCTTCCAATTCGACTCAAAATTATGCAATCCGAAAATCCAATTCCAAATGCAAAGACTATTTTTACCGATGGCTCGGGGAGAACCGGGAACGCCGTAATAGTGTGGAGAGAAAACGGTGATTGGCATCAAGATATCCACAAAGTTCAAGGTTCTCCTCAGATAGTGGAACTCTCAGCAGTTGTACGCGCCTTCCAAATTTTCAGTGGTGAGCCAATAAACATAGTTTCTGATTCGGCATATGTAGTGGGTGTGGTGAAAAGAATTGAAAATTCCTATTTAAAAGATGTTACCAATCAGAGTTTGTTCCAATTGCTAACCAAATTGTTGTTTTTAATAGAAAATCGCGAATTCGGCTATTATATCGTCCACACCCGCTCGCACACCACTCTACCCGGTCCTGTAGCGGAGGGGAATCAACTTGCTGACCATCTAGCAGGTATGGTTGTAACCCCCAATTTGTATCAACAGGCGAAACTCTCGCATGAATTTTTTCACCAGAATGCGCGATCGCTACAAAAACAATTCGGACTCAAATTGTCTCAAGCTAAAGAAATCTTAAAGGCTTGCGCTGACTGCCAAACACTCACACCGGTCGTCCCAGAGGGAACAAACCCTAGGGGTTTGTCACCCCTGGAGATCTGGCAGTCAGACGTGACCCATGTGGCTGAATTTGGCAAACTAAAATATGTACATGTGTCTATCGACACATTCTCAAAAATGATTGTGGCCACCGCGCATCCTGGAGAGAGGAGTAGTCACGTCAAGAAACACTTCCTGTCTGCATTCGCAAGGATGGGAGTTCCAAAGCAGATTAAGACCGATAATGGACCCTCCTATGTGTCTGCAGACACGAAGAAGTTTTTTGAACAGTGGGGGATACAACATACCACCGGGATTCCCCACAACCCCACAGGTCAGGGTATTGTAGAACGTGCGCACCAAAACGTTAAGAACATGCTAAAAAAACAGAAAGGGGGGAGTATTGGCCTCTCCCCCCAAGAAAAATTAGAGAAAGTGATGTATGTTCTTAACTTTCTCAATATGATGGAGGACACGGACACTCACACAAGCAAAAGTCCAGTGGACCGCCATTTCAGGACCACAACATCAGTCCTGACAGATCAAAAGGCAAAAGTGCTTTACAGGGACCCACTAACAGAAAAATGGACGGGCCCTTTCCCCTTAATCACCTGGGGGAAGGGCTACGCTTGCGTTGCAGGTCCCGACGGACCAAAGTGGGTCCCTGCCAGACGAGTAAAGATCTTCAGAGAATCGACAACAACCACCAATTAAGAAGAAGACCATGCTTCGAACACCACTTCTCCTACGGATCCTCCTCGCGGCTGCGATCGTCCATCCCGCGATTACCATCCCGCTTCAAGGGTGGATGAATCAGCCCCAACAAAATCTATGGGTAACGCTGGCCAAGGCTACAGGCACTGACACCTTATGCCTAGCCTTGACCAGCGCAGGCAGCCCTTTCAAAACATGCTTGATTGGGATCCCTGTCATTCCATCCGAATGGCCCGCGTTTGTGACACAGACGCGGGCCCAGGGACCCCTAGAACTAAACTCCCCTAACATGGCGCAAGCCATATCCTCACTCACCTTCGCAGACGTTCCATTTCAAGAAATCGATCTTTTAGGTTCACTCCCTTCCACTGCATGTATTATTTTCCATCGGTACACCCAACCTGTTCTGTTTACCCCTCTTAATGTCACTGCGTATAAGCCCATCTATAAAGGGACACATTCCCCGTGGTGCAATGGCTCGGTGGCCACCACCATACCCACCGAGCACATCCCACGAAATATGAGGCTCCCCAAGGGATTTTTCCTACTGTGCAGGGATCGGGCATGGCCCGGAATTAGGGCCTACCCGGAGGGAGGTCCTTGCACAGTGGGAAAACTCGCCTTGTTTAATCCGGCTAAATTCTATTTTGAGAATCAATTGGTGCACCCAAAACAAAGAGCCAAAAGGTCCCTTTCATTTTCCATGGGCGCCCCTCTTCGTTTTCCTAAACCCGTTGCTTCCAAGCCAGTCGTTGTTTCAAAGACCCTCCATGAACCAGAACCAATTCGTATGCAAAACTCTCTCCCTGCACCACATGTGAATCTTGGGCGGCCACAGTATTGGCCAACTCCTCTGCCCTTCCCTGAGGATTGTGACTCCAATATTCACATTTGGTCCAGAGTGAAGAACTTCTGGGCGTCTTTCCCTATCCCTGGGATAGGGACAGCGCATGCCCTCTCTCTCCTCACGCACCTTGGCTGCTGGTTGACCAAGGAGGCGAACGCTACCACCCAGGCGATAGAGGGCCTGCTCGAAGACACCCAGAAGCTGAAAGAGGTATCTTTGCAGAATCGAGCCGCCATTGATTTCCTTCTCCTGGCACACGGTCACGGGTGCCAGGAATTTGAAGGCATGTGCTGCATGAATTTCTCAGACCACTCCGAATCTATACATCAAAGCATCAACCAGCTCAAAGGATTGGTCCGGGAAATTCATCAGGACAGAGGAGGCGGTCTCGACAGCCTCTTTGATTGGATTCAGTTGCCAAATTTTCCCCCCTGGACAAAGAAACTCGTTATGTTAGCTGTTCTGTTTCTTTTTGGTTTGGTGTCTGCTTGTGTTCTTTTACCCTGTTTAGTTGTCTGTCTGCGGAGGATGTTGATGAAAACCATCGAGGCCAACCTAACAACTGCCCAAAGAAATAAAGAAGGGGGAGATGTTGGAGCCGATAAGGAGGAGTGGGAGCGCTACGAAGCGTGGAGAAAAATTTATAACCCCTAAATGGACTTAAATATACCGGACTTGACACACAATGCTGAATATGACACCCACCAAATACGACTGTTGTACCCCAGTTACTCCCCCGTTTGTTGTTGTGCTGTTACACTGTTTTAAGTACCCCAGTTGTTGTTTTAAAATTTTGTCCACCATATTGTCCCCTTCTTCTTCCCTCAGGTTTTCCCGCCTTTCCCCTGTTTTCCCGCTCCTCTGCCTGCCATTGGTTAAGTTTTGGTGCAGTGCAGAGGTAGCTCCCATTGGTCCTTACCCCCGGAGACATCCAAACCCCTCCTCTCCTGATCCCACTACCCAATCACCTTACTTCCCTGGTTGTCAATCCCATGCTCCTCCCTAGCCCAAGCTCCACCCCTTACCAAACCCTATATAAGTTGTTGTCCTTCTAATAAACATTGGCATTGCTTCCCTCACCTTCAATCGTGTAAGAACCCTTATTGCAGTGCTCAACCCTTTCCTTTATCCCTGCGGGTTGCGGCAGTCCTGTATGTGTTGCATGATCACAATCAAGATGATCTGCTCCATAGCCTTTCTAGGCATCAAGGTCAGGCTGACAGGCCTGTAGTTCCTCGGATCCTCCTTCTATCCTTTCTTATGGATGAGCGTCACATTGTCCAACTTCCAGTCATCCAGGGCCTCCCTAGTTAGCCAGGACTGATTATAAATGAAGAGTGGCTTACTGAGCTCTTCTTCCAGCTCCCTCATCACCCTAGGATGGATGCCATCTGGTCCCATAGACTTGTGAGCATCTAAGTGGGTCAGCAGGTCACTAACTACTTCCTCCTGGATTACAGTGGGGCTATTCTGCTCCCCATCCCTGTCTACAAGCTCAGAAGGGGAGTCGCCCTGAGGATAACTGGTCCTGCTGTTGAAGAAAGAAGAAAAGAAGGTGTTAAGTACCTCAGCCTTTTCCTTGTCATTGGTGACTATATTCCCCCACCCCATGTCCAATAAAGAATGGAGATATTTATAAATGTATTTATAAAAACACTTTTTATCATCCTTTACAGAAAGTGGCCAGATTAGAGTTCTAACAGAGATTTTACCTCTCTACTTTTCTTTCAGCATGACCTAACGACACCCTTAAACATCTCCTGAGTTGCCTGCCCCTTTTTCCAAAGGTGATACACCCTCCTTTCTTCCCCTGAGTTCCTGCAAAAGGTCCCTGCTCAGTTGGGCCAGTCTTCTTCCCTACCAGCTCATCTTTCAATGTCTGTATTCCTAAAACACCATGTTCATATAGGGATTAATGAAACATGCCTTTCCCACAGGTACGTTGAACTTAATATTGCTATAAAGTAAATGAATGCCTTTGATAATATGATTTCAAAATGCAAATAGCCATTAATAATTGTACCACCCAGTGCTTTTCTGCTTCATTTTAAATTTATTTAGGTACATTTAATCTGTTTTAGTTTTAATTTGAAAATATTCTCTTCTTCCTCTTCATAAATTATACAATTAGGATTTGAATTTATAACAAACTTGTCATGTAAATTATCGTACTAAATTGAGGTATAGAGATTTTAATTAAGTTTATTTGTGCCTCCTCTTATTGAAAATCTTTAGGGCTGGTGCAAATCAATAGACAACTACTTACTTTTGCAGCATATCTAAAATTGAAGTAAATAGAGAGAGACTTGTAAAAATGTCTCTATCAAAATAGCAAAATCACTTTTGAGTCTAACTCACTTCATACTGCAATATCTTAGATTTTTAAATCTGAGTGACCCAAACTCGGAATGCAGAAGTTCACAGATTCCCGTTCATGACCATAGCAACTCCTGAGTTTATTCAAAATTAAGAAATGAGTGTTGCATGAAGTTCTTTGGTCAGCTGGAGCGTGCTTGGCTGTATGGTGATGGCAAACATGCTCACAGCATTTCCAGGAGTGGGTACTGTATGTAGATAGACTCACTGTATATAGCCTAGACCCGCTACGTGAACACCTGCATCACTCTGCATCTTGTCATGCAAAGATGACAAATATTATTTTTATCCTCACCTCTCTTCAGTGTGCACATAGGTATTGCAGGGAAATTCTGAGATATCATGTTTGCATGACCAATAAAAGAATAAGATTCCTCCAGCAACCTCAATTACTATTTTAGTGGTGATATGGTGATATGGTGATAGGAAGAAATTAGCAGGTAAGAAGAATGCTTTCTTCACTTTTACATAGCAAAGTCAAAAGTAAATTTAGTAACTTCTGGAATTCAAGTCATCAAGCCACAGAATGCCAAAGCAGGATGAAGATGCAACCTATGCTTTGCTGAAAGCATAGGTGGGAAGGAGAATCTGAGGTTTCTCCTGTTGGATGCAG
Source organism: Pseudopipra pipra (assembly GCF_036250125.1). NCBI lineage: Eukaryota > Metazoa > Chordata > Aves > Passeriformes > Pipridae > Pseudopipra > Pseudopipra pipra. The sequence goes on from NC_087549.1 coordinate 51,170,314, forward strand.
ATGTGGTAAATCCAGTTAACAGCGCTATTAGACTCTGTGATTGTAAAAAACAGTGCTCTTGGTTTTAAAAGGAGTAGAATGCAATCAAAACAAGATAGTTGATATTGCAATGTCTGTTGTTATGTGCCTGATCATTACTAACTTCAGAATTTTCATTTGCTGTTCATAGCATTTTTTAAAAAAAGGAATACCTTTCTTAAATGTTAAAACAGTGGTTAAAGGTGGGGGGTTTGGGGTGTTATGTGGGTATATACATAAATCCTAAGCAAATACATATACATACAGTTGCTTAAGAATTTGACTGGCCCTTGGAAAACAGTACTTTTTAAAAGAATAAAATTATAAATGTCTGCCTGGTTGGCTTTTCATACAAGAAACTATCTTCCTATTTTGTTTTTCATTACAACTCTATTTGTACAACCTGGAATACATAAATATTTGTAAAAATGTATAATTTGAATATAAGGACTCAATATCCCTGTACCAAATTCAAATACCTAACCCAGTTCTGCTGTTTCAGAGGTATCAGGACTTAGATACATGTACTGAAAATGGTCATTGCTCTCTATCCTTGACCATTTTCCCTTTTCTATGCTGCAGAAACCAAGCTTGTGCTTAGAGAAACATTTCAAAGAAGCGACCAGCCTCTCCCAATGCTACTTTTCCTAACTTAACCACATTACCACTCCTTCATGTAATTTTAACTTACTGCCTCATAACAAAAAAAGCAGACCACAGCATTCAGCTGTGGATTGTCAGCTGTCCTGGCTGAAGTGGTTAGATCAACATATCATGAAGGAGCATAAACCTAATGGATGAATGAAAGGATATGAGCTTTTTCTTAAAGTAAACCTCCAGAAAGCCCTATTGTGGCAGACAGATTAAGGAAGTTTCCTTTTCTGTACATAATTAACATGGGAATAATATATGGGTAGTTTCATCTGGGCTAAGAAGAACCAACTTTTGAACTCCTAGAAAGTAAATGACAGTCATTGCTAAGCAAGAAGCTACACAAAGTTGCCCAAAGAATTCTTTTTCCATGCTTTTGTATCTTTTTTAGGATAAAAGAATCAGTAGTAAATCACTCAATAAAAAAATCACCATGTTAAAGTTCACCAAAATGTGATGTATATTTAAATTGAGCCTGGGACTGAAAAATGTGAGGCTATATTTAACAAAGATGAATGTTTTGTTTCATACTTTAATTAAAAACCTTTGCAAAACCACAAATTACCACAATACCTGATTTCTATTCTCTTTGCTTAAACAGGCTTGTTAACTAACCTGTTTGTAAAGGATAAGAAACAGTTTTCTCAGTGTTATTTTTATTCTCAGTTTGAAAAGACAAAGCAGAATAACAAAGATTTTCCCTCCGATTTTGTTTATGTTTTGGTTTATTAATTTTTCAGTGTTATAAAAGCAGTGGATATGTTTTGGTACTACTGATGAATCTCACCCATTCCCTCACATTCCCAGCTGCCCACACTGAGGCACACAAACACCTCACTTCTATAGCGGAAAAAAAAATAGACTGTAATTCTTCTGGCATCACAGGAATATATGTTCACAAGCAAACCCAAGCATTAGACACTATCCTTCCTGATGCATAAAATAATCTGAAAGGAAATAGACCTCAAACCACAGTAAAAATTCTCCTGACACAAGAGTCAGCCCCTTCCCAGACACTTTTTTCATGGGAATTGGTACTGAGTAGTAGAAGATGCAAACAGCACTGACCTTGACTTTTATGCAATGCTGTGGCACTCATGTTTTCAGGCTGTCCAGGTGCTTTTAGCCCACATCAACTCTGTGGTATGGTGGGGCTCTCTGGTCCCCATCCTTAGAGCATCTCTCCATCCAAATGAAAAATTAGAGAAAAGTAAGGGATACCCCTTCCCCCCCCCCCCCCCCCCCCAATAATGGAAAAGTACAGTGGTTCTGGATTTGGTTTCTTTCACACAGACAGATACAAAAGTTATTGCAAGAGCGATAAGGACATTTAGACACAGTACAGATTTACTGCCACACAGTACTAGGATGACATTTTTCTGTGTATTGCTCCATTCTATTTCCTTTGATTTCATCAGGGAAAAATGCTGTGTTTTAAACAGCTTCCTTATAAAACTTAATCTAACCCAAGTTCACAATACACTGGTCCAAAATCAATTTCAAAGTTTTGCTAATTTTGTTCAACTTTGTCCTGGATAATTTAAGCCGGAAACAAGAAATGAAATTCAATAACCAGAGATTTTTTTTTTTGTGATTTGTAGTTGAAAGGAGAATTTTGCACTTTCCAGGGCTCTGTGGGTCTACTCTTATAATATAATGATGTATGCCCCCACGATCCCAGGACAAGAACCCCTGGCTGACAATCTCATTCCTCTCAGTGAGAGCTCCCCTTAGACCTAACTAGAATTGGTGCTTAAAATCCATGTGAAACCATTATAAATCCCTTTCCAAGCAAAAGATATTAAATGCTGCCCATCATCATGCTGTCCAAATTATTATTAATTATTTCTATGCAAATACATAAATGTTATTAATAACAATGACAGCTACTTTTTCATTTCAGTAAGCTTTAACTAGTGACTTTCTGTGTGTTTATACTTTTTGTATATTGTTCTCACAGATATACAGCTATGACAGAGGAGCTGAAGGCTTGATCATACAACTATATAGCCACTAACTTAAATTTCTGAAGTAATTGGTTAATAAAGGTTTCTCACTCTTAGTTCTCAAAGTTTGGGCCCACTGATCTATATATAATTATTTTTATTAATTATTTTGCCAAATGTATGAAAGTGAAAAGCACTCCCCTTGACACAAGCACAACATAAAATTTGAAAGCACAAAACCCTTGCCTACCAAACCCAAGGCAGCTGCTTGCGGGATTATTGGCCACAGACATCCTACAGACTCTTCTCTTGCTGCACCTTCACTTTACTGCTTGCCACCACAAGCACCCTCACAATATTTTATTTCTCACTGAAATGGCATTTCCATAGTACTTGAAAGGTCTGGGAAGCTCTCAACTATCCGAAAAGACAGTTAGAACTGTCACAGTCCTGAGTACTTCACAATCTAGTGTTCAAGGAAATCTTGTAGAAACACAAACATGTTGGATTAAAATATTTCCCTACTTGTTTCTTTATAAACCAGGAAAAGAAATTCTCTATTATCTAACAGAATTGCACAGATAGAACTGAAGGAGGAATCCAGCCTATGTTGTCCTGTACCTTTTTCTTATGGCTGTATCACTAGCCCAGTTAAAACTTTGTTTGATGGCTGATGTGTATCTCTGGTTGATTTAGCATAATTTTTGGGTTTCAGTAATATGGAGATGCCTAATCCCAAGAGCCATTAAGCATATAAATATTTTTAGCTCTAGGTTTGATATATGTCTTTTGGCTGATTAGTTTTCAAAATATGTATTTGTACTTGTGCCAAATAGTCTGCCATTTCCATACAAGCCTCCAGTTTGTACACCAGCACTTTATAAATCTCCAAATAAAATCTTCCATGTTTATTTTTCTTAGAGAGAAAATCCCATTTAACAAGTGTGGGCCTCCTTTCTTTATATGCATTTTTCTATTGAGATGGTATCTGTATTCTTTGTAAGTCACTTTGAGGTATTTTATCATGCAAAGAGAGGAAATAAAAATAATACTAAAAATATATTGCATTTCTACTATGGATTTTATCTACACATAGCTTAAAGTACATAACCATCATTTTTTTGCCTGATGGTACTGGAGAAAGACTAGTGTTATGAGGCTAGGAAGAGGAGAAAAGAGACTTTCCTGGAGTTGCAGTCAATATTTTGTAAGCATCTGATCTGAAGGACACCCACTCCCTTTCTGATAGTGTTTAGTGCCTTCCACTATGTGTGCTTCTTTGAGAGTTTAATTCCTTGAAATAAACTGCGAACGATGTCCTTAAATTGTGTCAGCAGATATTTTATAACATATATAGAGATTTTTTTCTCTCATTTTTATATATGCATTTTGGCTGATCCATTTTCAAAATATCTATTTGCAGTTGTGCCAAATGTAAATTTCTATTTATAAGAAGGTTACTCACCTTCTGGTGCAGGAAGGAGAATATAAAGCCAAAGTAGGAAGGGAAAAGAATGGCACCGGCAGCAGCATCCCTGGTGATCCAGAAGCCAGGCATCAGCCTGGTATTCAGTCAGTGCTCCACAGAGTTGGGATATGAGATCCATCATGGCCTTGATCCTAGTTTTTCAGGCCCTATGCCTTTCCTGAATACCCCAGTAATCACAGAGCACTGGTTATTCCATTCATCCCAGTCCTCACTGGCAGCACCATAGTATATACTCTTGATGCCATGGGCAGTGATGCCTCCAGAGGTAGCTCAGAGCCTTCTCCTTCATTTCTAACATACGTACATGGCTGCACGGAGGCTTCCAGAGGGCCTCCATGCTGCCATGGAAGCAACCATGATTTTATCCTAGGCAACCTGGCTTTAAAATATTTCATCCAGGATATCTTAACAGCATAGCAAGAGCAGGCTTAGAGGCTCTTTATGTTCAAATATTTATGCTTCCTGGGTGAGTCTGGCAAGAAGTGCTGCCAAGTGTACTGTTATCAGTGTCCTATACTGGCTAATTTAAAATTAACTTGGGCACTGCCTACATGAGTCGCAGCAACATATTTGACCGAAACCATCATGACCCTCCAGGCAGGATACCGTGTTCAGGGAGAAGGTGAAGGTGAGATGAATAATTTTTAAAACCTGAGCTACTTCACCAGCTGGAGAGACTGACAGTGTAATTTAGGCAACTGTATAGCAGCACTAGAGAGAGCACCCTCACAAAAGAGGGATGTGAAACAGGAGCCCAACAAACATTTCGTAGAGTACCTACGCTTGGGATGCTGCTGGCAGCTGTGACAAAGGTGAATGGAGGCTGGTGTTTCACGCGTGTTCACAAGGTGCTCAGAGAACTGTGGCCCATAGAGTAAAATTAGGGATCCCTCCCATGATTTCATAGGCAGGACAATAGTTTTCAGGAATTGGCATTTATCAGAAACACTTCTTTGAAAAAAAAACCCAAACACTGAAGAAGTGGGAAAGGAAACTAAAGTGATGTGTGAACTTTCTCAGTTTGTCTACAGAGTTTTCTCTGGGTGTTACTCCAGAATTGGACCCCAATATTTTTGCTTGAGTATTTATTTTTGAATTAAAACTACCATATTAGTGTACAAAGATCAAGGTAAATCATGAAAAGATATCAAGCATCTCGGTGTGTATTTATTTACAGGATTGTTCCAGATGAACACAGACAATTATAAAAGTAATTCACTCATTTCCCAGTGCCTTTCTAGTAATGTACACAGCCATATCAGGGAGAATCTAGCTAAAACGCTTAATCTGGCTTCAGAAGAGAACAAGTTTGGTTCCCTGCTACAGAAATGATCCAGCACATAGGAAATCACAGCTTCTGCTTCTTTATGATTTAAACCTAGTAGAGCCCACTTGGTTTCTGAATCTCTGCTCTGAGACTCCCTGCTCTACCAAACTATGTTTTGTGTTTGAGTAGTGCTCTCCACTCATCTGGCTGCATAACCAACAAACAGTTTCACTTAGACAAGACTGTTTCAGAAGCAGGATGAGTATTAAGAAATTTGCTGTTAAAAGGAAACAAGAAAAAAACGCAAACAAGAAGTTTTCTGGGCAGTCACTCAGTGCCGTACAGGATTATCTCAGGTTTCCAGTTTCCTAGGAACGTAGTAACTTCCCCGTGGGTTGTTTTGTGGGCGGTGTTTTTGAATATATGCTAATTCAGCTTTCCTGACAGTGAGAGGAGCCGTGTCTCAGTTACACAGCTCTCCTGACAGCCGACAGTGGCGAGCGGCTGCTGCAGAGTCGGGCTGGTGGTCCTGACAGGTTCGCTCGCCCTTCCGTCGGGGCCCGTCGGCACAGCCCTGTCGCTTCTGCCACCAGCAGTCGGGCCGACATGTGCCTATGACCATGGAGATGAAGGACTCGGGCAGCGTAGTCCTCACAGCCTACCATCCCCACAGCCCGGCCAGGATACCGGCCATGGAGCAGAGCTTTCTACAGGATATCCCTCCCAGCCATTCACCCGCCAGCAGGTAAAGCCTGAGGGACGGGGACCGGTGCCGTGTCCTGATGTTGTGCCAGTGTTGGACGTGAGGTTTGCTGCCTGTATGACAGCCTGAGAGCATTTGCCGACCACTCGGCCACTTCACGAGCGCTTTGCTGGCGCACATTTCTCGCCTCCAGCGGGGAAGTGATTCAGGCCAGGGCTGCGGGTCAGGGTTGGGAGGGGGGAAACGCGAGTGCTTATTTTAAATCTTGTGAGTCAACAGATCACACCAGTTTCCTGCCCAGGATACTCTCAACAGGACAATCCCCAGGAAAAAAAGTCACGTGAATCAGGCTTCTGCTCAGGTCGTTTAGCACTGTGTTACTGAAAGTGAGATGGCTGGACTGGCTGAGCTTGGCGCTCAGAAAGTTGATTCTGGCTTTGATTTAGAGGATTATTTAATTCCTTCTCCATTCACCAACCAGGTCAGGACCAGTCTCTGCTTTTTCTCTTTTTTTTTTTCCTTTTTTTTTTTTGGTGAAATTGCAGCTGCTGCTTTGCACACCCACACGCACACAGTGGGAGACTGCATAATTAAAAACTGAGTCTAAATTAAGAAAATTCTTTTGTGTTGCAGGAAACGAAGTATTGTCTTAATTAATGCAGTCATGTATATGTTTACCTCCCTGCCCTGTAAGAATGCCTGTATTTGTGCAGTTCAAAAACTAACAATCTGGGCAATATTATTGTTTTAGAAAATCCGATCTTTCTCTCCATGCATGTCTGAGTTTTGCAATTTTCTCCAAAGTGGTATAAAAGTTCATACTGTAAAAAGTTGAAGAAAGTAGGAAATGCTACTTTGTGGCTTGACTGAAAAAATAAGAACTAAAGCCTGAGGAAATAGCAGATGGCATTATACCCAGGAATTAAGTCTGTGTCTTCTCTTAATATAAATGATGAAATTTACTTCATATTGTTTATTTATAGCCCAATAGCTGTTTTGTTTTCAATGTCATTATTTAGATTAGCTACATTTTCCTGTTCTTTGTGTGTTTCCCTGGCTGTCTCATAAAGATAACTCCTTTGTTCTGTTAAACTTGTTTGAGAGCAGTACCAAAATATGCAATTTCGTGTTAAGAAAAGAAACAGTCTGAGTTTTTAGATGCAATAAGAATGGCATTTGCTACTCAAAACTGAGAGCAGTGGTTTGGCATTGGGTTACTAGGGAGCATGCAATTTCTTGCGCTAGGAAGAGCACTAAACTCAATCTCTCTTTAAGTTTGTGAGCAACAGAAATGTGGTGATTTGCTGTTTTTCTTGTAGGTGTGCTAATTGTTTTAAAATGTTCCTGCAGCTTAAGGTCAGGGTGTATGAGGGTTTAAATCACATACATAAATCACATATGTATCACCTACAAAAAGCAGAAGTGCAAATTACAGTTCCTAAAGAAAAAACCAAAGAGGATCCTGGCATTTTGATGGGGAACGTGTTTTGGAAGCTCCTGCCATGAGGAAAAGCCCTATGTCTCTCTATACATTTATATATCCATAAGACTTTGGTGCTGTCTCCCCTTTCTTGTCCTCAACTCCCTGCAGCTGTCTAATAGCAACAGCCCAATTCTGCCATATGGGCAGTCAATGCCCGTGTGAGTTTCCAAAGCCTGTTGAAGAGACGGATTTTATTAACACAGCATGCAGTCCTCTGGAATGTAGAACCCATGAAGGCAAATGCACTGAGTGTTTTAGCAAATGGTAAAATAGGCTCTGGCTTAATCCCTACTTCATCTTCTAAGAACTCTTTCCTGGACTGCATTTTCTGTATAGTTTCCTCTGCCGCCATCCTAATGCAAGAAGTTTTATTATAGATTCTGTATGGTGTTCCTTGATCCCAGGGGCAGCTACCAGCACTATGGCATGCTAACTCCTTAGCTCTCCAGGAAAATTATTCAAAAAATCATGAAAAGAACAGAGGTGTCACCTGTTTTTTGTTTGATAACAAAAGCAGTTGGGACCCATAGCCTGACTTTCCTCTGAAGTCAGCTAGGTTAAGTTAGATGTACTCTAATGAAGTCCATACTTGAAATATATATCTGTGAGAACAGAATGAGTCTTGGATATTAGCCTTTGATTTGATAAACTGCTGACAAGTTCTCTCTCAACGTAGGAATCAAGGTACTTCATTTTCCTTCCTCTCCTCCTAGCATTTCTCTTACTTTAGAGTAATGCACCATTTATATCAGAAGAACAGCTCCACTCACCAGAGCCAGGCTTGGATGTGTCCTCCAGCTGTTTTCTCTTGCAAAAACTTTCACTTTGGGAACCTACTAAGTAGAGGTTTATCACAGAAAGGGGAACCTAATGCAGCCTTATTCGGCATTTAACTGCACTGCTTCCCACCATTGAAAAAGAAACATAAAAAAGAAGGAAAGACTTAAGTAACCATCATGAGCTGCAAAACAAATGAGTAATCTTAAACACTCTTTGCAACCCAGCACAAAGCTAAGAAGCACATGGACACCAAAGCTTACACCAGCAGATGCATCAGACCACTTGTATTCACATCCCTCTGTAACTCTCGAAGGGCCAACCAGGCAGGCTGTGTGCATGTCTAAAACACACTGGCAGCATCAGGATCAGCATGAAGTATAGCAGATGCAAGTATTTTCATTCATAAGCCCAGTGGGTATATACCCCATTATAAATTAGGGGGTATTAGCTGCTGGGCTCTAAGGGGAACGGGCAAAAATTTGCTTTAGTTAGTTTGAATGGAAGGTGCATCAGTGCGCAAGGAAGGATAGAGAATTCATAGAAGTAATGAAAGGGAAACCTGGATGAAAGTTTGACTGCATAGTGATGCCATCACCAATCTGCAAAGGAGAAATCTAGCTTCCAAATGTAATTTTGGATAACATCAATAAAAAGGTTAAGAAGAGGGACCACAAATTCCAGCCATTCTCCAGAACAAGAGTTCATCCAGGGGACTAAAGATAGCAGTACTTAAACATCTTTGCCTCAGCGATCCATATTGTTCAATTATATCTTTCTCCTTTTTTTGCATCTTGCGGACTTACTTAACCAGTTCTATACATGGGGTGAGCCCTGAAAACTGCACTGTTGAATTTCCTAGAGGTCCAGGAGAATTCTCCAGCAAAACTTCCCTTTAATTCTGCTAGTGTAACTAGCAAATTCATTTTCCATTTTTCTCATGTAATATTAAGGTCCCTTTCCTTTGCTTGCCATCTGCTTATCATGATTGTAGTTGTTGATAGCATTTATTTTGGCCATATCTTTTTTTTTTTTTTTTATTTATTGCTTGTAAGAACAAGGTGTTGGGGAGATCTCTGGTTTTTTTGCTTGGCAGTCAGGCTAACTCTATAGCATATGAGTATAGTGGGAAAGATTGCTGTTCTTGTGGGACGCTCATTATTCTTTTTTAATTCCACTTATTAGAACACAGATGTTACAAGTACCAGTACCAAAGACACTGGAATATCACACTACCACTTTCAATACAGATACTATCTCCATGCAAAGGTGAAAGTGCTGATTTATGTTATATAATGGTGAACTTTCCCATCCTCATTTCAGAGAATGAAGGACTTTGTAGTTGTGCATAAATACTGCTCCTGGATTATATAGAGGAAAAGCGGGGCCATGGCCATATGTCTTCCTCACATCCCCTTTTTATCCTGTTAGGAGAATCTAGGAGGAGTTATTCCTGTGCTCAGAGGAAACAGGCATGACCTCTATGCCAAATGGCCAGCGAGCTCTCTAAGGTAATTATGCAATTAGGGGAAGACAAAGCATTCCTAAGTGAGTCATGCTTAAGCTTTCCTTGACTCCAGTATAAGACTTACTAAGTTCCTCAGCCAGTTTGCTACTAGCATATCTACCAGCAAAGAACTCATCCTGCACTGCAAATCACAGATACTTTCACTGCAATGAGTGGCTGTTGCTAATGGGTGCATGAAATAAGAATCAGAGGAAAGAAAATGCACATTCATGAGCTTAGTTCCTGCTGAATGGGATTAGAGCAGTTTTTAAAGTGCACATCAACCTTTTTATACATGGAACAGCCTCTGTAATCAATACTCATGCAAAGAGCAGCATATATACTACCAAACCTAGGAGCCTGCTACATAGGTAAAGGGCAAAGTGGATTTCAGCACCGTTGTTCAACGCAGCCAAGACCCCTTATTAGCTTCTTCCCTAGTCGACTGCAAGTCTGGTACTTCCAGTTTTTTCAGAGAAATGCCTTTCCAATCTCTTTACATTCAGCATGTCTCCCTCCTACTGTCGGAGGGGTGACTTTCAGGCAGACAACACTATACTGTAGAGTCAAAAAAGAATAATTTCTGTATTGATTGAAAGATACTGTGTTGATTGAGTTACCTGCTGGCAGCTTCCAGGATCTCTGCTCTCCAGATCTAAGACTTGCAGATTTGGGGCCAATATTAAAGTCATTACACTTTACATTTTAGAAGAATGGCACCAGATTGTTTTGTAATATTCATTCCCCCTTGCAAGCCCCAAGATACTACAAAAATATGTGAGGCTGAGGTAAAGTGTCCTGAAATTATGACTGCGTCCCTGGAAGGAATGTAACTGGAGGAGGAGCCTTTATGCACCAAAATTTGTTTTGTGACAAGAGGATCTGTGTGAGTTCAGGTTTTACCCCAACAGAAGCAGATTTTATCATACTGAAGTGAGGTCTGTATACCCTGAGGCTGGGTGATCTGGGTTGGATTTCTGTCAGCGCTGATTGAGCGGCTCCTCTGCTCAGTTATATACAAATGATGTCAAGAATGTCTTCTTAGTGATGCAGGATAAACAACCTTAACTATTTTGCATATTTATCTCACTCTACCATAAACTTCCCCAGAAGACAAAAATAAAAATCTGGCTCCTTTTTCATAGTAAATCTTGGCATAACTGGGATCTCTTGCAGTAATTTGGACTCAAAACCTATGAAATTAAAGTTTTAAAATGTACTAAAACTGGTCAAAGAAAATCCCACAGATCAGTAGTCTTGGAAAAGACTGCATTGTCACCAACTGGGCCAAAAATAAATTTTGTGGAAAAAAAGCTTTTTACAACTTATAAAAGCTTTCTAAAATATTATTTTTAAAGCATATTTTTATAGATGCTAAGAATGATAATTCTTAATGAAATATTTACCAAGAGGATGCATATAAATAAGTCAGACAATAGTAGACATGCTTTTCCTGTAGGTTTTAGAAATACTTACAGCACGTCCTCTGGGAGCCACACTGAGGAATGTAGTATTTATAGCCAGCTCCTCATATTATGGTTGAAACTAGAGTTGGCTTCTCTGGTTTCTTTTTAGTTTGGTGCTCCTGCTGCTCTCCTGGTACCTCCATATGTAGAGCTAATGAAAAACATCTGGCCCTGTCTCTTTGATCATTTTGTTTGGCTGAGCATTTAGCCAGCTGCCCCATTCATTTTTAACTAAGTCACTTATCTCTGATTACACGAGGGTTGGAGTTGCCTGCAAGAAAGGGTAGGACCTGAGAGCCCTGTGTGCCCTACAGAGACACATTCAGATTGCATCTGGCAGTCTGACAGCACTGGCATAACAAACTGTCAGGAATCAAGAACCTTAATGTTATTTTTGCATGGGATATCAGAATAATTCAGTGCAAAAGTGCAGAAAATGTGCAGTGGTGGCAACTGGAAGACCCAGCTATGGAGTAATAGTAAAAGTCTAGAACAGTATCCGAAAAGCATCTGGTTAGTACTGTACAAATATAGAATCGGATCCTGAAATAGTGCAGAGTATCCACAGCAAACAATCAAGCTAACATCCTGGATTTTGGCTAGCCACAGTACAGCAGCCACTTGGCCTGCTGCGGTGCTTTGCTCTAGCTGACCGGGCAGAGTAAGCCCAGCTGGTAACACATCCTCCTTAAGGGCAGGACCATGCTCTGTGTGGCTATCAGGTGCCACCGTGGTGGGTGCATTAAAACAGCACAGGAGGGAAACCCAGGGAATATTGCCCAGGTTCACATCCCAAGGTGGTGACTGAAGCCCAGGCATCCTACCCAGCATTTTGGTCCCTTTTCCTGGTTGCTGCTTTCTGTCTTGGTTGAAACTGACTCATTCCATCTGGGTTTTCCAAGTCCTGTTGTATGTGCCAGGGACTCAGAAGAGGGAGACAAAAAAAGGATGTGAGGGGTTGGGGTTGGAAAGAGGGGAGTAAAGGAGAAGAGAAGAAGGACCACATTCACAGGTATGTGACCTGATTCTCCTTGAGTGCAAATAAAAGGAGCTGGAGTCAGAAAATAATTTACAGTTGGGCCTCAATCCCATCAGAGACATGGGTTTTGGAATGGCATTTAATTGGTGATTTTGAAGTCAAAACATGAAATGTTTTAAAAAACAGTTTGTTTGAAAAAGTGCCCTATTACCCTGAAGGACTATTTCAGCAGAAATCAACAGAAGTGCTTGAGCTGGCATCCCTTGTAATTAATGCAAGGAAAAGACTGATGATCTGTGAGGGCTCCCTCATCTCTGTAATTCATTTTTTCCCCTGCCTGCATCCTAACTTTCTAGACACTCTCATAGTCTTCAAGGAGAGTGGAACAAACACAGGAGCAAGGAGCCTATTATCAACTTGTTCGTTTAAAGACAGTTATGTTTTCTTATTTAGGATGCTATGTGTAATACTCACTATTCTAAATCTGTGGGATTTTTGGATTTGTAAAATCATCTAGTTTAGGATGGACGTATGTTGGACATTTAGGCAGAAGAAGGCTCAACAAAATAGAGACGGAAATCTGTTACTAAGTATTGCTGTTATTTAATTTCCATCTGAGGACTATACAAGCCTTTTATAGCATCTCGTTGTACAGAAGGTGCTCTGAGCAAATAATAAGCAAAATAATGACCATAAGTCTTTTTGTGGACGGTAGAAGAGCCCTACCAGAGAGAGACATAGGGTAGTATATGTGGAAAACCTGTATCAGATGTAGAAATCCAGCTGGGTTTACATCATTTACTGGGTGAAAGACAAGTAAAGCAAGAGGCAAGTCAGAGAACTGTGTTTTAAACACCTGAGTGAAACATCAGGACATCAGACATTGGGTCACTCTCAGAATTTGCTACCAAAGGTGGAGAAGCTATAGAGCTGTAAGTCCTCATATTTCACCACAGTTAATCAAAAAAATATTAGCTTCCCAATAGTCAGATTTGGGCAGGGAATAATAAATTTATAAAGGCCTCACAGAGTAGGATGTTCCTAGCTAACTACAACCCTGCAGGCATCATAGAGTCTGCAGTTACCCAGACTCTGGGGTAGTCAATGCAAACTCTAGGTATGGCACCAGAGAGCATCCTCACCATCTCTTTCTCTGGCTAATAAAAGCTCAGAACAAATATCATTCAAGCTTATTTCCCAGCCTGGTGATGATCATACCTATTGGTCAAGAAGAAATTTAAAGGTGAGAGTGACAAATCCTTTTTAAGGTTAACATTACTAGAAGAGCAAGAACTGGATAGTTGTATCAATCTAATATGAAGTGCTCTGTCTTTTTTTCTATTCTAGTCTAATAAAAGGTCAATAATAAATCTTGCAGTGAAACATTGAGTGGGTTGTGAGCCTTGTTTATACACATGAACTGAATTAATGGACACTGAGGTGTAGTAATGAAGGTTTTACCTCTGAATTCAGTAGAAATGGAATCACATCAGAACTCAGATCTTTTTGTCAATAACTTTGCTTACAGGGCATGATCTGATTATGCTAACTCTTCTCTCAGCTCAGGCTGACTTCCTCTTTAATAGTATTCTTGCAGAATAGGACACCAGTATGAAGTCTTAGATAATTAAAACATAACAGTGACTAGACCTGCCTTCCTTTTGTAATACTTCTCTCCGTTCCTCAAATATTTTGAAAACTTGAGTTTTAAACATTTATCTGGATTTATCAGAGATTATTATAAAATCTTTATTGTAGTTACAGGTGATACATGGAGCAGGGGAGCCTAGGGCATTCTCTAAAGATGTTTTTTTCAGGCTTGGATGTCCTTGACCATTTCTAGGCCAGATGGTGCCCATATCGTGCATGTGCAAGGAAATGAAAGGAAACAGGGAGTTTATCCTGATGAACAGAGACAAGGAAAGCCTTTGTACTCAAGCTGAAACAGGATTTCATATTAGAAGTGCTCACTTTTGGAGAGAGGGTTGGCAGAAGGAAGCTGGGACAGCTAGCCAAGCACAGGAGAGGGGTCTTTGGAATAAGTGGGAATCTTTTGTTGTCTGCTGAAACAATTGTGTCCACTTTGTGTAAGGTCTTTCTTACATCTTTCACTCAGAGGACACATTTCGCCATAAGCTCCAGTGATCTGCTGCAGTCCTTTGATGCTGTCTTGCTTGCTTGCTTTTTTCCCTTCTTCTTTCTTTCAATTAGCAAAAGCTACTAAACCACAGGAATGTAAGGATAACATTACTGGGACTGTGAAGTTTCTGAAGATACTCATTTATTCTAATTTATGTGTGTGTGTACAAAACATGCAGGTCCACAAATGGAGGATGAAACTTAAGGTTACCCACGTGTCATTGACAATTCACAGAGTATATTGCAAACATTAGAATTACTTATCCCACAAGTCAAATATTAACTGGAAGTTTCTTCAAGTATATTTGTTCAAACCATCTCTTGCTTGTGACAAAAAGTAGCAATTAGAAATAAATAAACAAGGGAACCTACTACACCACTTTTTGAAAAACCTTCTTCATTGTATAAGACCTCCATGTTCTGTATTTAGGAAGCACACCACAGACTTTTGGGAGGTACATTGTTTCTGCATCTATATTGTGTGGCCAAAATGCATTTCATCATTAGTGGACTCCAGCTCTTACAGCTTTTTTTAACTACTGAATTTGTTTTATAAGATTTTGCTAAGCGAGGCCTGAAGTTAACTGCACCATACTCAGCAATGCAGTAAGACTGTGCAAACCAAACCAGCTTGCTTCAGTCTACAGTGAACACAAGTAAATCTGTAATTAATTACAGTACATGCCATGCAACAATGAGTCACTGGTTTCACGTAATCGCTCATTTGTACGTGGAGTTACTGTCACAGGATGTCCTTGGAGGCTCATTTTCTCTTTCCACATTCAAACATGGGGTATGATATCCATGTGGATAATGAGATTGTCAATAATTAACACCATTAGTGCTATCAAGAATTGTAAAAGATATAGTAAGTTATAATTTTCAGAGTTAACCATCTTCTACTTACATGGAGACTTAATGAAGCAATAAAGATGTGTATTGCTTTTTTATTTCACAGTCTTTTTTTTTGTTGCTCTCAAACACAGGACACCGGAATTTATTTGCTCTTGGTATTTAAGGTCCAGCTGTGATGTCTGTATTCTGATACCTACTGAAAATCTGCATTACAGGCAAAAAGGAACCAAATAAAGCAATGAGAAAAAAATAAAACCAAAAAAGGTTCAGTCTGACATCATATGGTTTTAACAGCAAGAGAGTTAATTTGTGGCTTTAGTGAATTTCACAATTACAACATAATGATTGCACACAGAAATTCAGAATATACTTTTATAGGGTGGCTGCAGGAAAATCTGACCTCCCTCTGCCTGTGTCCAGGAGCTGTACAGCTGCATTAGCACAGAATTTTGCCCAAGCCACCAAGCAGTCACAGTGATGCACTACCACAACTATAGGGCTTCTGGCCCCGGGGAGCCTGAGTCCAGCCCACTGACATGGCTGGAGGTGAAAACTTGAAGGCTGGAATTCAAAGTGTTTGGACTAATGCTTCAGGACTGATAAGGAAAAAAAAAAAAAGGGTGTGTGTTTTTCTGAGCAGGCCACTCTGCTGATTAATAGGTTAGGCTGGGTATTTTCAGGTCTAGAGGTGTAAACAGGTATAAAGTTACACTGCACTTTTCTCAAATACTTTGCAGCCTGGAGGGGAAGCTTCACCCAAGTTACCTGAACCATAGTAAAATATCTTGTTCATTTGTGTAAATCAGATTCCTGCCAGAGCAAAGCCCATGAAAAAGGTGTGGTGCTTATGATATTCACTTAGAAAAGCTTACTGACAACATTATGAAAGTATTCATCATCTGAATGCCTGCAGACTACAGTAGAATAATTAAGGGTACAGCAGGGATCCAGATCTAGTTCTGATGAATAAATTCAAAGAACATTTTAAATTTTTATTAGGTTAGATTTTTTTTCCCTCTAGCTTAGCTAATCCATCTGAAGAGTAGAGTTTTGATTTTCCAGGAGAAGCGAGCTTAAAATATCTTCTGTTTCTTAAACAATTGTTAGGCCAGTTAGCATCTGAATGTCCATTAGAATCTCTTTTCTAATTAAATTTCATCAGCTGGATTATGTTGGATTATGTATGGATTATGATTATGTTCAGAGGCTGAATTGAGCCACACTCAAACACTGTAAATAAGGTTTATAACCTTTATTCTTGAGCTGTCAGTTCAGAATTCAAATTCTTTGGTTTCTGAATCATGTCATGGCATTGATCCAGAGCTTCAGTTACACTGAAAAAAACATTGACCACTGCAAAAGTGGGTGGAAAAACATCATTCAGCAGTCAGCTGGGTATATCTGCTGAAAGTATGTCTGTAATTTTGTGAAGGAGATGGTGTTACTAAGAACAGATTGGTTTCTGAGACTGCCTTGAACCCAGCCAGCTGTAGTTAAACCCTCAAAGGCTGACAAAGTGCATTCCTAATTATATCAGTGGAGTGGACAGCTAGATAAAGTTACCTCCTTTGAGTCTATTGGTGACGAGTTTCCATCTCTGACATAGATTTTGTATTTATCCAAACCAAAGGGGATCTCAGGCTGTGGAACAACAGGAGTGACCCAAACACTGACATGGTACATGTCTGTGGGGCTACCCTAAAGCCCACAGATAGGCCCATCCCATGAATTCACTGGACATAGCAGTAGTGATAACATTTAATAGGCAAACTTTGAAGACTTTGAATAAATTTAAACTTAGTACAGCATTCATCTTTGAAATTAAGTACAGAAATTTGCACCAGGTACCAGAAACAGACAATAAAATAATAGAAAATAAAGTGGGAAGAGTATTTCTGATATCTTTAGACAAAACACACATTTATGGCTTTGGCCATCTTCACGGGATCTTAAAACATTGACTGACATCAGTATACTTAAGCAATTGGTATAGCTGATCATAATAAGCTCAGTATTTATTTTTCTATACTTTTCTATGATCTATATTTAGTTAAAAACTTAATACCACTTTTCTGTCATTTCTAACTACCTGTAAAATGAGTAATGCCCTATAATGTGGCTGTAGCAGACCAAATTTATCATCCTCTGAAGATCACTTGAACACAATGAGTAGGTCTCAGGGATAAACAATGAACAACACATACTATGTACAGTGAGGGCAGTGACATATTCTTACAGAAGGGGGGGAAACCTCTTAATCTTTAATATCCATTTTACATTTGATGAAAAGAGTTTGCTCATTTTGCAAAACTGCTGCATTTTATGTATCGGAGACATAACGAAAAATCCTGTTTGCTTAAGCTAACATTTCTGCCACCGTTGCCCTTTCTCACACTTAAACCATGCTACCTAAAGCCAGAGAGACAATACAGTGCTCTGTACATGACACCTGGAAAATCCTGTTTAGAGTTACGTGGTGTGATGGGCCAATCAGATAAGTCACATCTATAGAGAGGATATGTTTGGTTTAACGGTTGAACTGTGGAGGCTAGAGAGTTGAATCTTTGGGGTAATTGACATCTCACCACAATTAAGGTCAGATTAAAACTCCTCCTGGTGACAGTAGGCTTTGGGCTTGCCTCTAAAGATCTGGAGGTCCTGTGTCAGTACTCTGCAACCAACTGTACCTTTGATACGTGTTGCAGCGCTTCTTTTTGGTCATTTATCCTATTCACTCCATTGTCTTGTTTAGAAACTCTTAAATTCCACATGGATATGAATCAGTTATTGAATTTCTCTGTAATTACACTTCTTTTGAATCCACTTTGTGAATTTACTGGACTTTGATAAAAAACAATAAACTTAGCCAAAAGCTACTGAACTACACAGGAAAGATAATTGAGTGGGGCAATTCTGTAACAGTCACTCATGATGGAAAAATTTAGCAAGTTCAATGAGATATTTTTCCCTTTAGATTCATCACAGTCACTTTTTTGGATTGCCCTCAGAGAAATATACTTACAAATGGAAATATTATCACAAGTTAGCACTGGACCCCAAAATCCAAACAAAACAATGAAGCAACACAGACTTTCCTTCCTATTCTGATTGCATCACTGCAACCACTGCAAAATAAAGGGATTTTGTTTGAAAAAACTTCCTTCTGTGTTTTTTACGGTGCTATGTGTCTGCATTCCTGGTCATTTGTATGCTTGATTAGCTGAAATCAAATACAATGAAGCAGATCTCCACACAGCTATAAAAACTCCAGATGAGCAATACTAACAGCAAAAAAATATTCTGCCTTGCAATCTTCATAAGAATTGCTGTGCAGAAAGCAGAAGAGCTGACTCAAAATCATGTATGTGCTTTTCCTTCATCTTATTCTGTAATTATTTATCTGCTCTGAAGTTTGCTCTTTAGCAGACTTCAAATAGCCTTGTGAACAGGTAACAAAGGATGTACTGTTTGTGTCTCTGCCTCATGCACAGCAATCCTCTGGCCGGCAGCTGGAAAGAAACAGATAGATTTTAAGGAATTCTGTAAGTATCAAGCTGTGGGATTTTTTTTTCCTCTACTGGTGACGTTCTTTGTGCTTTTGGTATTAGTTTTGACTTTTGATGAGTTGGTCTTCTGTGGTTTTGGAATGAGTCCTGTGAATTTTAAGAATGGGGAAGGTGTTTTGGTCTTTGTAGTTGATGTTGCACGTTCTAGAGATGAATCATTGAATTGAGTCTGATTATAAATATATATAGATATAATTTTAGGTGCCTGAGATAAGAAGATTGGTGGAGATTTATATCATCCTGTCTGTATTTTCAGAATGTGTAGCTTATGTAAAGATAAAATTAACCAGTACAGCACAAATCAGAACCCTAACCAATAAAACTTCCAATCATCAAAGGAACCTAAAGGAATTCAGAAGAAAACTCAAAATTTAAGGATTAAGTGGCAATTAGTTAAGGAAATCAGAAGTACATAAGTAAAAAAGAAACTGTACCTAAGATCTACTTTAACGACAGTAATGCTTTCATGCCTTTGCTGAGCAGATGAGGAGTTTTTTTGCATTTGCCTTGTTGTCGACAAAAACTTAGCTAGTCGTTCTTTGAAGATGAGAAATGTTTGACAGCATTGCAAGAGATCTTGCTGAGTAGATACACTTTTCCATTACTAAGTAGTAAAGTGACAGACAGACTGAAACCATGATGAAAGTAGATGAAAGATCATACAAAATTCTTTAGCTGAAGCTTATTCTTGAATTCAGTGTTTTGTTTTGATGTGGTGCTTTATTTAAATTACTGATTTAATCATGCACTTGTTGAAATCAAAGCTGTTGAAAAGTTCTCTGATTGGATTATGTGGAAAAGAAAGTTGGTGACTAGAATATTGAATAGGGATTGTTGAAATTGCTACTCAGAACTAAACAAGTAATTGAAACAGACTGATGTCACTAGGCGGTTCCCCGAAGGCAGAAAATACATGTTTATACCAGATATGATAGAAGTTTTTTGAAAGGTCAGGTCTGTACATTTCTGTGATGCAACCCTTGAAATCCCTTACTACATGATTTACTACACTGTATTTGAGTTTTGAACTGCTATCCTATACAATATGTAAATAGGAAAGTCCTGCTTCCTCGGGTATTTATGGTAAGAGAGTAGGTTCTTGGTTAGCTGTGACCTCATGCTACGATCCAGTGTTTGCCTCACAGAAATGAAATTAGTTTATTTTGCATGAAAAAAGCAATCAGATAATATCTTGAGTAGAAAGTCTTGACTTATACACTGGTACTGTCTGTACCATAGAAAGTTTTATGGTTTACTGTATTTCTAAGTACTTCGAACACTTTTTGATGTACAGGCTGGTTTAGCCCTAATGACAAGACAAATGAGAGCAGCTCTATGGCTTCCCTGAGTTGCTGTAGTTGTCTAATTTTCATTGGACGCAAACTTAAGCATAAACTTATTCTTAATAGCACTTGCCCTGTGTTTCCTCCAGTGTTTGCTGGGCCTGATTCACACATTATTATTATTATTCTGTTTCAAATAGAAATGTTCTGTATACAAAATTTTTGACAAAAATTTGTCATAGATAGACACCTGGGGGAATTAATTGCATTGTCCAGTTGCTCATGAAGAACAAACTCAGGCAACTTCTAAGCTTGACTGCAGGATGTGCCAGAGGGTGCTCTGAGGCACTCCTGATCCATTTCCCAGCTCAGATCATTGCCTCAAAGTGTTACATTGAAGGCAAAAAACTTTCCCTGACAGTTTTCGCAGATGTAGTTCTGTGGTGAATGTATGGACAGAAAGTGTAGGGAAACCAAACAAAATACCTGCCCATAGACTCCTGTACTGCCTGAAGCTGTGAAAACTGCACCTATGTGAGCATTTTCTGGAGGAAACTTTAGAGGACTGGGCAGTTCACAAATGCAAAATGGCTTAGTTTCAGTTTGTTCCTTGTTTGATCAAAGGATCAAACCAAGGAACTGAATTCCAACCAGGATCACAGGTGCTTTTCTGGTAGTCATCTATCTCCAAACTGCTTTCTTTCCCTCCTAGTCTATGAGGACTCAGAATCACAAGCAAGTTGCAATGAAAAAATAAGCCGCCACTTGCACTATGAGCTTTTATAACTGTTCAGGAACCTGCTCTTAGCATGTGGCAAATAAAAAATAACTAGGCTTTTACTTCTTTCGTGGCAGAATTACTCTGAACTATGCCGCATTTGCCGTGAACTAAACTTTAACATGACAGTTAACATAACTTGGTTTTCAACCAGGAACTTTTCCAGCAGTAGCAATAATATTATTTTTCTTATTTCTTAAAATTATATTCATTTGAAACTCCTTTTCCTGGACCAACAGAACTCCATAACTGCACCTAAGAAAGAAATTTTCTTGGGTGATACATAGATATAAAATAAAGGGGCATTAGTCCTTCCTCCTGTTTCCACCACCAACTTCTGAGATAGGAAAATCCATGTTTCCTGAAAGTTCCAGTCCGTGGTAGTCATCTGTCAGCTTCTTAAATAACAACACAGCATCAAGCATCCTCACTAAAATGATAATGAAGTGAAATTTCATTTACATTGACCAATTCATTGAGATTATCATTTATCAGTGCAGGACCCACAGCACAAAAAACTTTGAGAAGGAAAGCTCTTTGAGAACATGTGTTAAGTTCATTTAAAATTTCTCTCCAAGACCAGGGGAAGATTAATGCTGTCATGGAAGCAAAGGCCTGGCGCCTCTGTCAGCTCCTTTTTCAGTTGCCTGAATGTTAAAATGATCACAGAAATTTCCTCTTAAGTCTCACTGCACAACCCACATGCATGCACAGCTCCAACAAAATGATGGCTGCAGCCCGCACAGAAGTACCCCTAACCTGCCTGGCAGCCAGCTGGCTTGCCCTAATCCAGGCTCTGAGGCTTGGACTTGAGCCCAGACTGTTCTGTCTTGAGAGTCAGCAGTGCCAGCAGTGCAGAGTTTGAGGCGCGTGTCCCTCCTCGGCTTTGTGTAGGAAAGTGTCTCCAACTAGAATAGCTTCCAGTCAACCAGCGCTCAGTTTCAAAAACATCCATGTAAAAGCTGGCATCTGCACAAATCACAGGTCTGAGGAAGTTCTGGAGATAGTTGTAATAGTGCTGGAAATGAAAAAGTGGAAAGCCAGGAGCTTGTTTAAAAAAAAACAAAGCAGCAAATAG
Organism: Pseudopipra pipra; assembly: GCF_036250125.1. Taxonomy (NCBI): domain Eukaryota; kingdom Metazoa; phylum Chordata; class Aves; order Passeriformes; family Pipridae; genus Pseudopipra; species Pseudopipra pipra. The sequence goes on from NC_087549.1 coordinate 51,192,299, forward strand.
AGTTTGATTTTCTTCCCATTGCCTTCTGGCAGGTGACCTCAGTGGATGCATGAGTGCTGAGCACTACTCCAGTTCAGTTTGAACCCAGTTTATAAACAGGCAGAGAGCTGTCTTCCATTGATACCGCTCAGACATCCCACTTGCCACAATCCCCCAAAAAATCCCAAGGCATTGCAATAACCTCTGACGCAGGCATGTTTGGAGAGCTCATTAGAGGACAGTCAGCATTTTCCTTCTTTCAGCAGCTCCAAACTCCTGATGGTTCTTGTCCAAGCACTGCTGATTTAAGTTAAAATCAGGCAACAGCTTTCCCAGCTCTTGTTTTAACTCTGTACTTGTGAAAAGGTGATAAGGCGCACTTTCAGTACGTTGCCCTCCTCTCCTGGTACAAATGGATTGTTTTATAGAAAAGGCAAAGCAAGCAAGAGGGAAAAAGGACAGAGATGAAAATGCAAACCAAATAGCTTATATGGCAAAGCTAGCATAATGCCATCTGTTTTATATCTGGTCCCTATTTGGAGCTTGATCCTGCTGGGTACTTAGTGCTTAGACTATTTCCTAGGGCACTCTCCAGAGCACACTTAATATTTAAGTGCTTTACTGGATTGTGGCCAACATGCCGAGCACCTCAAAGGAACCAGATCTTGCTTAATTTTTCAGGTTTGTAGAAAAAACTCTTTCCAGCTCTGAGCCCTGGCACTTCTGAGGTTTTTCCTTCTCCACTACAACCCCCATATTTTTTATTCTGAATAGTCAGTGCCAAGCAGGATTAGGCCACTGGTTCCCCACTGTGGAAACTCCAGTAGAGACCACTGGCCTCTGAGGAAACTCCAGGGGACAATATTTTTGCTTGAGCTGAGGTCCTGCTTAGAGTTATTCAAAACTCCTTTTGCTCAACCTGTGAAAAAGAAAAACTTCAGCTATAGGGCAGAAGGGAGGGTGTGTAATAAATTCTCAGGCAGAGTCAGCATATGTTCCAAAGGGGCAATAAGCTGTTAAATCAAATCAAAGAAATCCCTAGTAAACCAGGATTCATGATGTGTCTGACAGCATACACTACATGAAATATTTCAAGTCGATAGCTCTAAACGTGGCTGTCAACATGATGTGCAACCTCCGTGCACTCAACTTCCATCTCTTTCCAATAACAGTGAATCTCTGTGAAGAGCTGCTGTAAATTACAATTCCTAAGCAAACTTTCAAAATTCATAGCCAGATCTGTAACCAGTCTGAAGACTGTAGTCAGAAAGGGATGGTGAAGCAAGCAGTGTCATGGCAAATCTGCTCAAGGTTTTAGTTTCAGGGTCAGGCTGCGTAATTCCCCTATCAGCTGATCATTAATGCTTTAAAAATCCTCAAGGTGTACAGACATACTGTGTTATGGTCTCTCCTGTGCTCCATGTGCATTTGTGCATCCATGGGGAGTGGGGTGGGGGTGGGGGTGTGTGCACGTGCTCAGGGTGTGTTTGTCACCTGCAATGCATCAGCTGTGGTGCCAAAGTGCAGGCACCCAGCATTTTAGCCCTGTGGAAAACAACGCTCTCCAGGAATACCATTCCTGTTCACCTACACCCTGCTGATTTTCCATTTCCCCCACAACAAATTTTTACCAGCACTGCAAACCTCCAGCTGTCTTCAAATAGCTGCTATATTCTCTAAACAGCCAGCCAGGAAGAAAAACAAAGATAAAGGAAATATTAACCTCTTTTCCTCGGTTATGAAATTGGCCTAGGGCCTGAAAAAGACAAAGTATAGTCCTGGATCATTGATTAGATTATGGCCTTGTATATCCCCACATATGTTCATTCATACCCTCTGAGTCCAGAAATCATTCTTCACTGGAGCAGAGTACTATGCCTCATAGGCCCCAAGACAGCAGCTTTAAAATTGCCATGTAATTGAATATGGGAAAGACTCTGGCTTTTTGTTGTTATTGCAATGCTTTTCCTATATCCCTAACTTTCTGAGTTTATGTAGTGAGAAAGAAGCAATCCCATCTCTGAAAATGTAGCTATCTTAGGGATATAAAATGACATTTTCTGCCTAAACTGCAATCAGGACATGGATAGGGAGCACAGTACTCTGCATGGGCACAGGTGGACTGCAGAGTCTTGATGGTAAACAGTAATTTTCAATGTAGCTGGTACAAAGCACAGCAACCAGGAAACTTCTGCTTCTGACTCACACCTCAGTGCATAATAATAATAATAATCACAATAATAATAAAAAAATAATAACAACAAACATTTTCACAACACACAGAAACAAATGCAGTAAGCACAGGTGGCCTAAACAGCAGACTGAAATTTCATGAGCACTATAAACAGACCTTGCTGTATGCTGGAATGGTCCAGAATACTAGACACAGCACCACAACCCTGCCAAGAAATGGTCCCAGGGAACTTCTTAGCAGGTCTTTTGTACTCAAACCCCCAACTAGATGTTGGTGGAGCAGAGGAGTAAGGGGCATCTTCATCAGATAGCTCTTGTATGTGTCCTGTGTGGGTGACATCGTCAGATTTCACTGCCTTCCCTTTAGAACCTGTTGGCCATAACCCACCACTAAGTTAATAACTCATGTCCTGTAACACATAAGTTGCCCTCTCAGCTCTTAACGGGGTCATGTGAAACACTTGTCCATCAGACCATCTGAAGAGCACTGCCTGCGGTTGCAACAGCTGGCAAACGAGGCTGCTAGTGTAGTTTTGGCTGTGTTGCCAGGAAAGCCTTTTTGAAACACCATCTTTTATCAAATATCTTGAATTTTCCCTTCCTTTGATCCAGAACTTTCTGGTAGTCATAATCAGCAATTTTCTTCTGTCTTGCCAATGCCAAAAAGGCTCTGCCAGTGAAATCACTGGTGTGAGGTCAGTACCAGCTGCTACACAAAACAAATAGGAGCTGAAGAGCTTTGATGCAGGAGACAGTGTTGCAAAAGGAAATGACTGCCAGATCTTGCAGGACTACATGAAATCTTCGACATTGTCACATGGCTGGTGTCCTCCTCGGGCCTCCCAGCTGGGTTTGATCAAGTGTGAGAACTGGGAAAGAAAAGCTGTATGGAAACAGCAGGTGACAGCTGTCCCTGAAGAAGTGCTCCTCTGTATCTCTCTGCTCATGAAAACAATGAGTCTGGGTATATCTTGCTCGGACAGTGCTGTTGCAGACAGAGATTTCTAAATCTTGAGAAAAGCCTTGATCTTGAAAGCAAGCAGGAACCTCATTCAGGCTTCTGAAGGCATCTGCATTTGACAAGGAGTAGGTACATTTTCCAAGCGGATGCAAGTGCCTTGGCAGGCCTGTGTCTCCATTACCTTCAGCCATTCAGACCTGCACAAGAAAGGCAAAACACCACAAGTGATGGTCTTGGTTCCTTAGGTGGCATGGACAAGATTTTGGCTGCTCTGGGCAGACCAAGTGCTGAGCATGGTGGACTCTAGGTCTCTGGGTTGAAGTCAGGCAAGGGAGATCTGTGGCGTCAACTACTCTCACTCTCTTAATGCCCAGTGGCATGGTAAATAGCATTGCATTTACTTTTAGAGGGAGGCTGCTGCTTTTTAAACCTCATGTTAATATTTTCAAATTTCTTATATTTTTATTTTTCTAGAAATATCTGTGATGATTCACAGTGGAGTGGATAATATGGATTCCTTCTTTTAAACTTGCTAATAGAAGTTTGTTTTCTCCTATCCTCTATTTCACTGCATTGTACAAGACAAGCACCCCAAATTCTGCTTGACTGCCACGCCCAGTTCTGCTTTCATGTCAAATAATTAACAAAACTTTAGACTAACCTAATATTTATGTTATCCATGATAATTAGATATGTCTTTGACTTATGTTTCTGTTTAAAGGACTGAATTTTGGAGATGGGCCATTTGTAAGGCATTGAGCATATTCAGAGTCATTACATAAAGAAAGTAAAAATTTCTTTATTCCTTTGTCTGTGTCCAACAGAATTTTCAGATGTAATGCCTATTTAGTTCGGGCTTTTTTAAAGTCCTTTTACTGGAACACATTTCATGGTTTACAGTCCCACTCAAGTAATATTGCTGATTAAATTAGCATTACCTAATGAGTGAAACTAGTAAGGTCTCTTGTTCAAATTAAAACCACACCTTTAAGGAGAAGTGAATTGGTGGACAGAGCACTAGAAACACAGCAGAAATTCACCCAGTTCTTAAAATAAAAGCTACTGGCCAAATGTGAATCTGGCAGTTACTTTAAAAGTCACATTTGTGAAGAACATCTGTTAATATAAAAATATCTCTGATACATTACAGTGGTTTAGCTGTAGTTAGTTTAGAAGTAGTTGGTTAACATCTAAGGGAGGAGGGAGAGTAATGTCTTACATTTGGCAATCAGTAAGCCAGGGCTTTTACCCATTGCTTGGCTTTTTTTGGGTTTAGACAATGTTCCTCTGTTTTTGCTCAAGCTGCAATAATACTTCAGGCCCTGATATCATGCATTCTGGGTTTTCTATACTCTTTATAATAATCTTTGAACCCTCAGCCCACATCATATGTTATGAATATTCTTGTTTTGGAGTAGAGAGGCAGACAATCATTTTAGACTGCAGAAACCCTGCCCCTAACATTTCCCTGTGCATCAAAGACATGGAGCAGCATCAAGCAGAAGAAGTTGCAGAAAGTCAAGTTTGAAAGATGGTTTGGAATGAGAAAAAGACAAATGGAGAAGGATCAGCAAAAAAGATTGCTTTTAAAGTTCAGAATTTCACTGCTTTTGAGGGGTGATCCAAACTATACCTAGAAAAGCCTCTTCAGAGCAACACCTGGTTCAGGGAGTAAGCATGACTGGAACTCATGGTTGAGGGTTGGAACATGGTCGGCAGTTGGAACTAGATGATCTTTAAGGTCCCTTCCAACACAAACTATTCTATGATTCTATTGTCAGGCTGTTGTCGCAGAGGAGATAAAGCCAGAAATTGGTCCTGGCGAAAGTAGCATTAGAGACAATCAGCTCAGATCCTTCTTTCCAGGTGAAAATACATCAGCAATATTAGCAAGTAATTATTTTCTTCATCTTCTTACCATGTGACTGATAGTGTTTGTTATTCGTGTCCTCCTCTGTCAGTGATTCTTCTTTCAGACTGCCATCTTTTTGTTCTTGGTCTTCTTGGTTTAGTTTTGAAAGAAATGATGACTCTAAGGGACACTAAGTGGCTTCCTTAGGGAATTGTACTGTAAATCTTTGGGATTAGGATAACTAACTAGCAGCTTGTCTATGATATAATGCAAGAAGCGATACATGCTTTTGTTGGAGGGTCTAATAGGAGAATCTTGCCAAAAGTCACCTTTGGCAATTTGACTGAAAATTAAGAGAGCAATTAGTGTTTGTCCAAAGATCAAACAGCCACCTGAGAAAACCTTCTGTGTTCGCAAATCTAGCGCACATAGCTCCACATGCTGTTTCCAGTGTACATATGGCCCTGTCGCAATGGGCACTGGAAAACAAGCTCAGTCTCTTCCTGCTAATTTACCAGTGGAGGAGGGTTTTTTCCCGCCAGGCAAGTTCATTTGTCAAGGTGACCTTCGCAGCCGACACCAAGCGTTCCTGCAGATAGAGAATGCTGCCTCAGCGTATTTCTGAAGCCCAGCTCAGTGGTCTGCAGTGGGGCTCCTGCGAGGAGGCACAAGAGCGCTGCCAAACAAAACCCTTCCTGCAGGCATTGCAAGGATTTCTCTGTTCCACAGCTTTCATAGATCATTGCTGCACATTTTGCAATCCTTCTTTTGTCATGCTCTGTAAACCCTCTTCTCATGCCTGACTGGTTTTATGTCTAAATGGTAGTGAGGTTAAGTATTTTCTTTTGAAAAACCGTATTCTGTAAATTAATAGTCTCCCAGGCAGAGCTAAGACCACAATTAAATCTTAATCGATCATGGATGTAGGTGGGACATTTCACAGATCCTCTGTCAAAGCCCAGACAGAAGAAGCAGATCTTCAGATCTCTGAGGGGAAGGTTTAATCTTCCATGTCATCTGAGGAGCTGGACTGCTTGGCCATGAATGACTATTTTCTTCCTATCTACATAGTTGCTTTCAAATACATCACTTATTAGACTTTAGGATATTGCCATTTTTATACCACGAAAAACAAGCCAGATTTGGAGCATGTGTGCTAAATGTATCCCAGTGTTAATGTAAAATCCGGCTTGCAGAAGAGCCTCTGGTTTTTGCTCACTACAGCTGGAATAGATCAATATATAGAGACTCTGGAAATAGCAGTCATGTTTCAGAAGAAACCACCACATAGTTATGATCATGCCAGTTTTATTTCTGTGGAATAATTAATCCAGTGCTAATTGTTCCAGTTCCTTCCTTATAGTTTTATTTTCATGCCTGCCATATGACCTCAGTTGGACAAGTCCTTAAAGCTATTCCCCAGCAGCAGTGACCTGTTAAAACAGGAGACTGTATTCAGAAGTGGGACTAAATAGAAAGGGAACATTTTTTTTTCAAGGGGAAAAAAAAGTTTGGGTTGATCAGAACAATCTACAGAGCATGTTTTGAGTCAAGGAAAAAAAAGGAGAAAATTAGAAAAAGCTGAAACATTCCATTGCAACATCTTCTAAATGAACAGTTTTCTTTCTAATTTCTGTGGATTTAACTTTCAACAGAAAAGTAAAACAAATCTCTGAGATCAAATTGTTTATTGTTCTTCTGAATTTCTACAGGAAAAGAAAATGGCTTATTTGAGATTAAATGAAGACTTTGTTCAATTACTGGTTTGGACAAAGCCCTGAAAAAAATCAGTTATTTACATAGCTAATTGTTTGTGACTGATTATAGCATTTAACATTAGAAAAAGAATAGCATGAAACCATGTGTCAGTATTTATCAATTGCATGACATTCAGTATATTGGCTGAAATATTTCATCATTGTTTCCCACATATGGAATTAGTTCAGAGTTACTTTTGTACAAACCATAAAACAGAATACTCAAATATGAATAAAGATGCCAGGACAGACAGATCTCTGTGTCATGCAAATCCCCACTGGCTTTGGAGGGACACCTGTGTATATGAGTTCACCACTGTTTATTTTTTGTAGGACAGATGTGATTAAGGCTCACCACTGTGCTGATCCTGAAAGAATGAAGGCTAAAAAAATGATGTTTAAACATATTTACACAGTTTTATGGCAAGACTTTTGACCTAAGGCTTATTTAAAATGTAGTTAAAGAAAATACTGTATTTTTGGAGGTAAAATATGTTAAAGTGCAAGGACTTGGAGGTAGAAGGTCACACTTCCCTTAATTTTAGATGTACCCAGTGCCCAGTGAGCACTTACCCACTTCCAGCATCTAATAGCTCTTTGTTGCGTCCCTCACTTTATGGACAGCAAGAGAGACCTCTCATCAGTAGGTGAGCTGAATTGCTCTTTGGAGGTGACTTTCTTTCTGTGGACTGTAATCAGAAGCCTGTGGCAAGCAGCATGCTAATTCACACATCCTGGTTCAACACTTCATGTTAAATGAGAGGATCCAGCATTTATTGAAACACAGGGAGTGTTTTAATTGCTGACAGCAGCCAGAGGTAAGATGCATTCATTGTGAATTGCTGCAAGTGAGCCGATCTTTGCATCTTCCTCTCCCTCTGCAACAGCATTTTTCTCTACCACACAGGCAGTGAGCTGCAAGAGACATGGGTTGAAAAATTCATATTTACACAATGCAACCAAATGTCACCTTAATCTCTAGGAAAAACTAAGTCACTGTTACCGACGCTTGTATAAATTCCATCAGAGAGCAACTTTGGGAAAAGGCAATCCAAAAACTATATTTATATGACTGTTCTGACAAAGCCTAGAATGAGATAAAAAAATAACTTGCATTTCTCCATATAACAATAGCTAAAGGAGAATAATAGCAGGGACAGTATATCACCACTAAACAGAAGGAGAGGACATCCTTGAAGGAAGCAGAGAAGGCAGTCTCAAAGCTATTCGGCCTAAAGGTTGCCTCTGAATGCTTGTAGGAGGTAACACTGTAGAGGCATTTAGTGGGGATGATATTGGACTAGCATATTTACATTTGTAGCGTGAGCAGCCCCACAGTTCCAAATTCCTGAGCCATGCTCACTCTTTCCTGCAGTTTGTCCTTTAAAGCATGACCTGTCAGTCTCTAAACAGACATACAGACAATGGTAAATTACCAGAAGTTTTCAAAATTTTCAAGGATTTATGCAATCATAAAAGTTCACCAGAAGAAAGGTAACATTAAGTCCTGTTTAAAACATAGAGCAAATTTAACTTCAAGATGAACTGTAAAACCAAGCCACTTCTGGTTTTGCTCTTTTCTGCCCCTGAGGAAATCTGTGTCTGATTCAGGAAGTCCTTTCCCTTCTCTCTCCTTTGTTTCAGTCTTTTTTTTTTCTCTCTCTCTGGTTAAATAACAGGCTTTCTTTTCCCTCTATTCTGCTGTAGGGTTTTAGCCACATCTTTGGAGGAAGTGAAGGATGTCAAAATGCTTATAACCAGAAAGTCAGCTTTTCCTCCTGTATTTCAGGCTGGAGGAATGATGATAGGAATGCTGTAAATTTAATAGACCCATTTAAGCATTTCAATGCATAAACAAAGGATTGAGGGAGAGAGTAAAGTTTGATCATCTCATGTGTTTTCCATGCTCAAGACTTATTTCTTAGGACTCCTTTGACAGCATTTACTGCCTGTGATAGTGAACTTTTTGCACAGTGTGTTTTCTCATCCCCCAGCTGCAGCTCAAAACCATCCCTGAATATCACAGCTTTATGATCTTTTGGCCACAACCCAGTTCTGGGCCGCTGTTCATACAAACCTGGTGAATGCTTTTTTTAGTATTCGTCTGATCATCCCACTGTAAGAAAAGTAAGAAAGGCTTCCCCATAAACACTTGATTTCTTAGCAGCTGTACCCTGTCTCGCTTTTCCTTCCTCACTGGCATTGCACAGTACGCTTCTCTTATGGGTGGAGCAGCCATCTCCATACAGAAAGAGCTCCTCATTAATATGCATCTGGCCATTTATGATTTTTTGCTTTATGCTATTGGCAGTGTCTCATTTCTCTTTAGAAGAAAACACATAGACTGGCTCTGTCTTTTTCTGAGCCACCCCACAGGGACTCTCCTGAATTACAGCGCAGCTTAGTGCTGATTACTTTTTTATTTCTCCTCTTAGGAAACGGATAAAAGGTTTAAGTTCTGACACAAACAGGAAAACATGCTAAGAGGATTTATCCTGAACGCATCTGCTCTTTAAATAGTGATGGAGCAGTGTCAGTTTCCCAGAAGGGCCAGAAGCTCCACCACTCTTTGTTCCTGCAGCCCTTGTATGACTAGAGGCAGAATATCCTATCACAGGCTGTCAGATAACTCCCAGAATATGCAACTTGGTGATCATAGGCTGAGGAGGGACTGACTGCCACTAGAAGCATGAAGAAGTTGGGTTTAAGAAGTATTCGGCTCTGCTTCTTTAAGGATAACATCAAGCCTCTATTCTGCTCCGAGGTAAGACTTCATAAAATTTACTAAATCAGTAACTTCTCGGCCTTCCAGACCTTGTTCCCTCCCTCTTGTTTCCTTAAACATGAGGGACAGGAGGGGGAGCAAGCTGTCAAAGTTATCACTAGTGGAATTTTCCAGCTTTACCAGGCAGGAAAGCTGGAACAAAAAAAAAAATGATCCACTGTAGAAAAACAACTGGACAGAGTGCAAACATAGGCAACTTCAGAATGGGCATATGCATGGTTTGCATTGACTAAAGCTGTGTGAAAATATGGCTCAAGAATCTATTAACATCAGCCCTTTTAGGGTTTTGTTAATGAGGTGTGCTTCTGGGAAGTTATGCTCTGTTATAATGCAATGTTTTTCTCACCAATTATTCTATTTAAAAATGTGTTCCTCTGGAATAATATTCCAGAGAGAGAAAAATCTTTACTTCAAATTGGATTATTCACAATTTTTCCCATTTTTCCTTTCATTTGATTTGGGGTCAGAAATCTGTCTTTTTCAAGTTTTGCCTTTTGCTCTCATATAGGTGTTTGTGGCAATTACATGTATTTCAGCTCAGTGTCATGGCCTGACTCTAGCATGCACAAGTAGAGCTTTATACAAACCTAGCTGTATGGAAAGGAGAAACTAGGATTTACTCCATGGGAGGAAAGCCAGGTCTGACAATTTAAGTGATGCGTTCATCAAGATTACAGGACTAAATTAGCTAAAGGGCTTCTACATTCACAAATACATTATCCCAATCCTCATTTTTCAAATTTCTTTCAAATCTGGCTTGGTCCTGTACATTTTGCAGGCAGGGATTTGCAGGTAGTGCAGGCTCCTTCTAATGGCTACTTTCAATTTGAAAGTGCTTATAACTGGTAACTAGGTAAAAATCCAGGGCAGCAAGGGACTGGTGGGGAAGAGCAGCTAAAACTGTTTACCGAGTAATGAAAACTGGAGAAATTCAAGGGAGCTGAAAACTAGGACTTGACCCCATAGTTCTGAGGAAACTGGAAGCATGTTTATGTAGTCTAAATAAATGAAAACAATAGACCATCAACCTAGCACTCAAAACAGGCACTCTCATTCATTGCAGAGGGATTCCAGGGGATTCCTCTCCCACTGGCTGGCTGGCATGATGCTTACAGCTCTGTACCTCCAGAGTAAACATCAGGAGTGTTCGAGGAGTTTCTTTTAGCTGTTCTTGCTCTGTGATATTTTGCACACGCTGAAATGGCCAGCTCAACCTTTCCGGTTCCAAAGTCCCCATGCAGCAAAATATTATGAGCCAAGGTCATGACCATCAGCTGAAAGAATACTCCTTGCCGTGGGGAAAACTTCCAAAGGATTTCTTACCCTAATATTCCCTCTGTAGGGGCAGCATGAGGCCTATTCTGGGGATCAAAGGGAAGTCTGAAATGACATGAGATGCTGCAGAACAGCACAAAATGATGATCGTGGGCCAAATTATAAGTACATAATAGATTTTAATTGACTTCGATCAGGATGAAAGGGCAACTACTTTCTTCTTTCCTTGTCAAACATGAAGTCTCACTGAAAGGAAGTCTAAGCAGCTAATATCCCTGGAGACTTGGCTTTTGCTCTCCAGATTCTTGATTGATTTGTTTAGAAAAGAAATCAAATAAGTGGGATTACTAAGAAATCTTCTAGAGAGTTGTACTCTTAGCACCAATAGTTTCTTTGGTAAATACAGTGTCATTACAAGTCCCAGCTGTGTTCTGTCGGAATGGCAGATAGGGCTTACTGGCATAAATGATTGTCCAAGTTGCTTTTTCTGATTTTGTGACTCTTTTTTCATATGAATGGAAGAATTCTGAGGGATCTCCCATCACTGGATTTTCTCCTGTTTGTTCCCAGTGAAGATGATGCCATGAAAAGGCAGCTCACACTTAGATGTTAGGGCTTTTTCAGGCAGGGCTTTGCAGCAAAATTACAAAGTGATTCCTAATTCAGAAAGTCTCTGCACAGCACAGAAGTGTAGATGTGTATAGATAGCCACAAATTTTCCAGTGTTGATGCTGTTTTAATATGATGATCAAATTCTAATGAAAATTAACCTAGCAACTCTAAGAAATATTGTATTTTCTTCAACTCTTTTAATTACTTCTTACTAGAAAGTCTCTTCAAATGCATTATTTTGAAAAACTTTAGGTGGTGAGTGGTGTGTAAGTTATCATAATGATATAGCAACCTCTTAGTTTGACAGATCTTTCTCACACCCAAATGATTCCAACTTCTTTGAGTAAAATCTGTTCCATTTCTTATCTTGAATTATGCTTTCATTAAGCAACCAACTGATGTCAATCCCCTGGTTTATGTTGTATAAAACTTTCCATTTTATGTGTTATCTAGACTTTTTCACAAAAGCTTTTAGGAGATTACTAAAATGCTCCTTCCCCTTGTTCCTATCTTTGTTGTGTATTCATACATATATTTATATGTGAGCATGAATCCGTACAAATGTACAGTAATATTCCCCTTAGGATATTGTGCATGTATATCATAAAGGAAAAGGAGATTAACGGTAGAATACAATACAAATAGGCTGACTTTATGACAGGCTTGCAGAAACTGCTGCCAACCAAGAGTAAATAACAGCTGTGTTAGTCAAAGCCAAATTTAAAAGATAAGACTTGAATTTAGGTGGTCAAAGTCCCAGAAAACCAGGCAAGCTTAATGCCCACAGAAAAAGAACTCCAAGGACAAAGACTCCAACTCCAATTGGTATACAATTAAGTTGAAGATAAATGTTCAAAAGCGCTTCTGTAACTTAAAAGCCTAAGTCAAAACTGACTTTGAGAGCAGGAGCATTTACTCTCCCTGTTAAGTCCATAGGGTTTGTGAATCCTTTAGTCTTTCCTGAAAATAGGAGTTAGGTGACTGCCCTCCTTCGTCCCTTTTGGAAGTGTAATCTGTAGTCACCTGAAAGTCCAAAAATATGCTGGTCCAAGCAGTGGCTGAATGCCAGCAGAGATACCAACTCAAACCAAAGAACTAGAGCTACAAGCGTGATTATTCCCCTGTTTTACTGGAAAGCCATATATCATCTGGTTTGGATTAAACTCTGAAGATGTGTTAGCCTGTTCAAGATCCTGTGGAAGCATTTTGAATCAATTGTAACTGACGTAAATATAGCCTTTGACTGGAAATCTTCCAGGGAGAGAGCGAGTTGCAGCAGTTCAGCCAAGATGCATTATATCAAAAGCATGGATAAGTAATTTGATGTCCTCATGGGAAGGATAGCATTACAGTTTCACAACATTCATAAAGTGCCTGCACACTGAAAAATCTAATACAATCATTAAAAGATGGATGAATGCCCGATGAATCTTCACCTCCTATCATGGATCATAGCTCTTATCTAGCCAGGTGTGGGAAGAGGAGCGTGAACCTACAATGACAGAGGGCACAACAACAGCTTAGTCGTACTCCTTTGACATGAGCATGTGAGCTTCCAAACATGATTTACTATGTTTGCATAGCAATATTAATTACTTTTTAGTGGTTATCTAGCCAAGAATATGTACAGGGCTGCAAAAAAGGTCAGATAGAAACTTCAGCCAAGCTCTGTAGGACATACGGAAATTTAGTAGTCCTTTTACTCAAAGTGTGCCATTGCTTTAAGTCATGAACTATCTCTTATATTTTTAACCCTCTTCTGTGGCAAAACATCCATGTGATTTTGGAGATCTCACTTCACCTCCCTCTGTAAATCTTATTTGATATCTCTGTGGTTGTAATTAATTAATGCTACAGAGAGGAGTTGGGGTGTTTTGGTAGTTACCAAATTCTTGGTTCTGCTGTTACTATGCACTCCATGATGATTTGATATCTGAGTTCAGGCTCCAGACTGTGATTGACGGGGAAGAACTCAACAGAGCTTAAACAGGCAATTGTCCAAAATTCTCTTTCCATTGTCCGAATACAACTCGGAAGAGCTTACAACAAGCCAGAACAAACCAGTAAATGTCAAAATAACTAAGAGTCATCCCTTCTTGCAATACAACACAAAAGGTGCTGAGAAGCTTTCCAGTGTAGTTCTGGGCCATCTAAGGTTTCTGCTTCCCAGGAGAACATGAACAGGCATTTTGTGCCTATGTTAAGATGCTTCAAGAAAAGATAATATTGTCTCTCTATGTCTTTGGAGTCTTGCAGTCTTCCATACAACAAGAGCTCATTTTCCTCAGAGATTTCCAAGAGCTATATCTAACTCCTCTAGCATCAATATTAAGAAAGTTAAACATTCAAGCTCTATGCACGGGAGTCATTTGGCTGACTTCAGCAGGCCTGCTTGTAGGATTCAGAATTACTCACATCACTGAGGTAATGAAGACAAAGGCACTGTGCTTTGTAAATATTAGTGGTCTCTGTAGCTGTAAGAGCTCTAAGACCTTCAGGAGCTGCAGTATATTTGAAAACCTAGCTTTGAAATACCTGGCACACTGCAGCTTCCCTCAGAGTGCTCATGAATGAAATATTTGAGATAAACCTCAAAAATCATATAAGCAGGAAAGAAAAAAAAATTCAAAGAAAACAGAAAGCTGTTGTGCATCATGGACTAGTTTTACCATTTAAAAAGTGATTTTTCTTATTATGACATTTGTCTTTTTAATGGGTATTGTGGGGAAGTGTAGCTTAGTCCAACAGTTCCAACTCTCACTGGAGTCCAAGTGGTTTGGAAGCATCACTGATTCATTTAACTTCTTACATAGAAAGGTCATGTTTTTCACAGGCACATAGTATAAACATTTGAACGCAAATTAGAAAAATACCACTTAAAAACTAGGGTGTTGCATTCACAATTCTCATGAAGGTGTTCTGTCTATCTCTTTAACATAAGCCTAGAAATCATTTTAAGATCACAGAAAACCTTTTATAGTCCATAGATTGGAATTATATAGCCAATGTAGAAGAAAATGCATTGTTGTTGTTTTTGCTTGACCTCTTCATTCCTCTGTTGAAGACTTGAGAATATAATAAACTAAATTTGATTTTGTGGTCCATTGTTTCCTCTGAAAATGGGAATTTCTGCTCTGTGATGATCTACTTGGTGTTCCCTGTCTGTTTGTCTCCACCATATTTTAGCCTCCACTCTTCATTTTCACCTCTGTTTTGTCATTTCTTATTGTGACATCTGCCATCGTCTCACCATGACCTTTCATAGCACTGGTAATGCTACTAGACTCATCTGGCAACTCAAGAGGTTCTTGCCAACACGTTTCTGTACTTACGTTATAAATGAAAAATGTCTTGACCAATCTCCAGTAGGAGTCTTCACCAGCTTTTGATTTAAATTTAGCTTTATGCTTACACAGTTATGCTTATATGCTTACTTATGTCCTGAATGGGAGAGGTTATCAAATAATATACTGCAATTTAATTTTAAAGTGACTGAAACGGCCTGAAATTTTGACTGAAAAAACATGAGTGAATTAGCAAGAAATTAGTCGTTCATTGTTCCAAGAAAAAGTGTAGATCAAAAACCTATTCTGATACGGTTTCCCTTTAAACCTTGAAGGTAAAATGTGCACCACATTAGCAAAACTTCCACTGGCTCAGCAGAACCAAGAGGATTTACTTCTGTTAATATTACCTGGCTGTTAGGGATTTTTTATTCATAAATTTTTTTAGAACGTAAAGCACCTTGATTGCTTTGACTGAGCTTTTTATAAATATTTAGAACTGAATGGAAAGAGGGGCTGATGTGTGACTTCTTTTGATAAGGATATATGACAGTCAAATGCTGTTGGATAAGCATGTGGGAATGCATCCACCACCTGCAATTCCCATCCTGTGCCTTGTGTGTTTGTGTTTGGTCTCCCTGTGCTGCAATGGTATCACCTCCTCCCTGCGTAGAGAGCCCTTCTCAGCTTCCCTGCTTGCTCCATCCCTACGTGAATCTCTCATCCAGCACCTGATTTCTGGAAAATGGAAAAGGAAGAGAAAGAAGTGGGGTTCAGAGACAGCTGCAGACAGAGGGACGGAAAGGGAGACAGAGTTAGAGATGAGGCTCCACGTTGCTTCAAGTCATCAAGAATAAAGTCACAGACTGTTCAGGACATTGACAAGAGTTTCCCTGTTGATGTACTTTCCATCAGTTTCCTGACTGTGTAACCATTTTTCTTCAGGTAAAAATAGGGGCATAGTGCTTTGAGATATTCTCCAAGATCCATCTACATTTCTTTATTCATTCACATTCTTTATCTACACTGCTTTTTAAGCAGTTTCATTAACAAAAGAACAGCCTATTCAGCAAATGTGGGACTCTTTCCAAAGTAACTCATACAATCTTTACCAATGTACTTGAGTGGTAAAAAATAGAATTATACTCACATCTTGATTTTTATTTGGCTGCAGAACTTTCCAGCAAATTTTTCATTCCTTCTGACTGATTCAGTATACCACAAAGTACAATACAGGATGAAAAATACAAACTGAGAGTTCAGAATTGCCAGACAGGAACCCAGAGCTGCTGAGAAAAATTTATATGGTGTACATTTGCTCATGAAAATTTTGTAATTTGTAATATCTTCAACATTAGAAGTACCACAAAGAGGGATGTTCTGAATTTAAACATAAGGGATAAATTAAGCCAGCGGGGTCAGTTTATTACTATCTGAGAATCTGATCCAGGATTTTTATAATGGCAGCATAAAGTTGCTCCTCACTCTGTCGAAAGATTCAAGAGTATCTTCATTGCGTATGCATTTTTTTCAATAAAGTAGCTTTAAAGGTTGTATTTTCTTAGCTTTAAAAGCTCAGTGTGTTGTTTTATGTTACTTCAGTCTGGTCTTGTAAACACTGTTAAGCACAATGTTCAAAACATTTTCTCATTAATTGTATGGTAACCAATACCATTCATGACAAAAACGTAAAAGAATACATTAGAGTTTATGTATTGACACTTTGTAGGTCAGACATGGCTTTCAATACTGTTAAAACACATCTAAAGGAAAACGCAGTAACTCACAAAAATAAGTAGTGCTTGTTTGCTTAGGTCCTGAAGCCTTTGAAAAAAGTGTAATGGGTGGAGTGGTGACATTTACTTAAAAGCATGAATTAATTATAGGAAGGAAGAAAGTAACAACTGGACTTCACTTAAAACTAAGCACCAAGAAAACTTCAAAGACATATTGCATGATTTCAAGCTCCTGTTTAGCTTGTGTGTTCCCTCTCTAGATTTATCTGCCTCCCTACATTGTTTATATCAAGACCTTAAAATATTTACACTTGAAATGTATTTAGTTGCATTAGATGCCTTCCAGTAAACAGTATAGTTCAGTTCTTAATATTATTACCTTAATTCAACCAAAATGACTGAATTTGGCTTTTGAAGTGTTTCAGAGAGAGAATGTCCCACAAATTTTGTGAGTTTCTTAGTGATAATAATCATACTGGTTGAAAGGATAGCTCCTTTACAATGATCTAAATTAAAAATATATGTATTCTTCCATGTTTGCCACATAAATCCAGGCAATGTTATAAGATGTACTGAAAGCTGTAGAAGGTTTGACCCCTTATGTTTCAGTGTTTCATTGTGCCTGCTGAGTATTTTAATATTTATTTTTCTTTAAAAAATCTAATTTGTGCTTTTGGAGCCAAAATTCTTTTAACACTATCCAGGTTATATCCCCTATGGGT
Organism: Pseudopipra pipra; assembly: GCF_036250125.1. Taxonomy (NCBI): domain Eukaryota; kingdom Metazoa; phylum Chordata; class Aves; order Passeriformes; family Pipridae; genus Pseudopipra; species Pseudopipra pipra. The sequence continues at coordinate 51,209,455 of NC_087549.1, forward strand.
TTTAGTTGGTTTGCTTCTTTGCTTGATGAATGATTTAAGCCTCATTAGAGCTCTTGAACCTGTGCATTTCCTGCAGTTTTAACTGTATCCTGTTGTGTTATAAATAATGAATCTGGCTAAATGTGAGTTGCTTGCAGAGATTTATCAATTTTATTGTGAAAGAAGATTCTGGATTAGTCTGCACATTACTCTCCTCCTCCTTCTAACCTCCTTGCTGTCACACACATGTGCATGCTTAGTGGCCTCATGTACTTCGGTTGACTGGAGACTGTGCTGTCCCCAGAGAGTGCTTACAGGGCTGTTGCTTACCTTACCAGTGACACTGCCAGAGCAGTAGGAAGCAAAAAAGAATCACAGCTTTTCCATTGTGTTTTGTGAGAGCTTCCTCACTGCTACAGATAGCTCTCTGAGGAGGAACCAAGTGCCTGAGCAGTGAACAGCATCACACTTTATGCAGTACTAGAGTTTAGACAATGTAATGCATTTGTGCTTCCTCCTCTCTTTTTCATTCATGTGACTCTACTTCATCTTTGATTCCTACTTCGGGTAAGATGCTGGGTCGCTGCTTGCACCAAACTGCAGAACAAGATGTGTCAGCTTCATGTTTACTGTGTGACTTGACTGAGTAATCCATGCCAAGGACTGGTAATGTTGCAGTAGTAAATCCAGGGCTGCCATACATCTTGTTTTCAGATTTGGTCCAGGTGGAATTTGAAGGGTTTGCCTTGAATTTTGGGGTGCTAAGCTAACTAGAATCTGTCTGGGTGAGTGCCAGATGGAATTTTTGGAGGCATCTACTGAACAGAAGTGGATACATTGTACAGTGCATGCACAGTGAGCCTGGTGCTCCTGGAGGCTTTCATCAGCTCTAGCTGATAAAGTGTGACATCCATTGGGTTCAATGCTCAGGCACAAATCATTGTACTGTACATTCGTACTGTACATTTGTACTGTAGAGGCACAATAGATCAACCATTTTCTGGAAGAACAGGATTTTCTAAGCCCGAAGTACGTGGCTCATGTGCCTGTGTTTCCTGCTGGAAAATTTGGCCTGCCCAAATACAGGGCCAACGTGGATGCATGGATTTTTTTTTTTCATATAAAAACAATTGGACTTAAGCATCAACACAGCAAAAGAATTTGTCACCTCTAACAATAAAAATGTGTTGGAAATGTGTAAGATGTTTAAACTGGCTGCTTACAACCAGCTTTTGCCTGCTGTAGGCCTTGTCCAGATGTTTCTTATCTTACCCATACACACTGAAAATTACATCTAACATATTCTACCATGATCTGCTCATGTTCTTAATTCTTCAACATTGAAAACTGGCTTATACTGCTTCCTCTTAATATATATGAAAAGAATTCTTTTCAATTCACTTGAAAAAAAAATGGTTAACAGAACATACTCTTGTTAGTGTTAATCATTTGTGAATCCCTTCTGCCCTTTAGGAACAGCCTTGTTAGGAGAAAGAAGATGGAATAGAGTCCCTTTCAGATTTTGACGGACACACTGCAGCCATGTAGTGCACTGTATCTGTTGCATCAGGCTAGCACTGAAGTGATGTAATTGCCAGTGTGGAGGAGAGGTCTGGGTTATGTCCCCAAAGGTCACTGTTGCCAGCAGGCAATACCTAGATATTCCCTGCACTCCCTTAGCTCAAAGGATCTGATTGTGAGAGCCCTCACATCAAAATGCACAAACAGAGAGAGATTCTTCTGCAATCTCCAAGATCAGCCACAGAGCGGGTCACAATGTGGCCTTTGTTACAGCAGAGGACTTCCCTAACATTTACAAAAAAGTTGCATATGAGACAGCTGAAGAACCCAAGGTGAAACACATTTTTAAATGTTGACAGGTAACACTGCCATGCAGACTCTACAGTTGAATCTCATAACTTCTGTTAATACCTCGATGAATTGCAGACAAAGTATAATTAAATAAATTAAATTTTTAATTCCTGTAAATCCTACAAGTCTTTTCTCTTTTAAATCTTTTAAATCTTAAGACTCATTAGACAACTCCTTTGGGTCCCAAAAATCATGGAATCATTGAATCATAGAACATGCTGAGTTGGAAGGGACCCACAAGGATCACTGAAGTCCGACACCTGGCCCTGCACAGGGCAGCCCCAAGAATCACGCATGTGCCTGAGAGTCTTGTCCAAACACTTGAACTCTGGCAGGTTTGGTGCTGTGACCATTTCCCTGGGGAGCCTGTTCCAGTGCCCAACCTCCCTCTGGGTGAAAAACCTTTTCCTAATATCCAACCTGAACCTCCCCTGACACTGCTTTATGCCATTCCCTCAGGTCCTGCTACTGGTCACCAGAGAAGTGACCAGTGCCTGCCCCTGGTGAGGAAGCTGTAGACTGCTATGAGGTCTCCCTTTAGTCTTCTCCAGGCTGAAAACACCAAGCAATCTCACTCACTTCTTGTATTCTGGAGGATTCCCCTCCAAATCCGTCACCATCTTTGTAGTCCTACTTTGGATGCTTTCAAGGAGCTTCTTATCTTTCTTAAACTGCAGCACCCAAAATTGCACACAGGACTTGAGGTGAGGCTGCACCAGTGCAGAGCAGAGCAGGACAATCCCCTTCCTCGACCGGCTGGTGATGCTTTACCTGATAACCCCCAGGACACAGTTGGCCCTCCTGGCTGCCGGGGCACTGCTGACTCATATTCAACTTGCCATCGACCAGGACCCCCAGATCCCTTTTCTGTGGCACTGCTCTCCAACATCTCGTTCCCCAGACTATACGTACATCCAGAGTTGACCTTTCCCAGATGCAGAATCTGAAGTAAAATTAAAGTTGACAGAATGATATTTTGAAGAATATTTTGTAGAATACAAAGGCAGGCAAAATACAGAATTCTTGTGGTTTCAAGTCTAACTGATACAATAAGATGATAGCTTATTTTCAAACAGAGCTTCGTAACAAAGAGCAATGAGATTCATATGTTTTCAGAATTCTGCTGGGCCACAGGATGAGAAAATTAATAATGAAATAAAATCCTATTCTGCCTCTCACTCAAATTCTCCATTACAAGGGGGGCTGAGTGACAGCTCTGTGAAATCAGTGAGCTTGATAGTTTAAATATTTGCTGTGCTAGATGTTAGAGAAAGGACTGGGAAACTTTAGGATCTGCTGTATACAATTTGCCTAACATTTGCGAGATAATCAGAAACAGAAGTGTATAGATGGATTAGGGGGTTAAATGTTGTCTGATATATACCCCTCTCTGTGATCAGAAGCCACCGAGCATGGAGAGAAGGAAATAAGCAGACAGCAAACAGTATAGGGTCTCCAGGAAGGAACCAGAAGGTGAGAGATTTGGGGCAAGGGTGAACTGTGCAGTGAACTGTGCACAAAAATACTATTTCCCATTGCTGGACTCTTCCTTTGCCTGGAATTTGTATACATTTTATTTAAAAGGAAGATAAATAATGGTACATGACTGCTTCGTAACAATTCAGAACAATTCTTAATAAAGAAGAATAAATGTTGTTTCCTTGTCAATGCAACCTACCATCCTCTTTTTTACATTTGAGAAGAGCTGAGCAAGTCTTTATACTGCTAGAATGATTGCAGTGTGAAAAGGTGGATTTTCGTCCTATAATTCTTCCTTCCTCTTCCTCATTCCTATAAATGTGATTAATTGTGGTGAAGCAGGTTCAGGACCCACCAAATTAAATGAAGTATAACAGCCCACAAAAGTAAGATGTCCTGTCTCTCTCTGTAAACAAGGATTAAGTGCTGTTTTTAACTGCAAGATGACTTTATTGCTCCTATTTGTTTTATGGATTCTTTACTATCCGTTACTTAATTGAACTCAAAGCAGAAGCCTGGCTTTATCATTACTGAGCCTGTGAGCAATCATTAGGTGTCACTGAGCCAGCTCTTCATGTGGTTTGACAGACTTTTACTTCGGAGATAGGATAAGAATAGCTTATTGGATCTGGCTTGGCTATCCTGAAATCAATGTGTGGTATCAGATCCTGAACGGCACACTTCTGCACTACATATGGAAGATAAAATTTAGGGTCAGTAGACCTGCTTTGCTGTTGCATTTCATCAGAATTCTAAACGTACACCAGACCAAAACCAGTCACACACAGTTGAATCAGTCTCCTTGTGCCCATGGAAATACCCTACTTCCTTGCAAAAATCTTTCCGCAGAAAGCTTTCTAAATTATATCATCATATTTCTCCTTACTGGCACTCTTTAACCCTTTCTCCTTTTTTTTTTTTTTTATTCCACCCTGAAAACAATTTCAGCTCGTTCAGTGGAGTTGCTATAATTGTTCCTCAGTGTTTTTAGATTCATACTTCTCTCCCAGCTCTTTCCATCTAGTAAGCCAGGATCTGAGATCCCTCCTGTGTTTAATTTAGTCAGTGTTTCAGATTAGCTCACCACTACCCATGTGTGTGAACAAAAGAAACTGAGCAGGAGCTTTTTGATTGCTACTTACTTAACAAGACTGGTTTTCAGCTTTTCTATAGGAGCAACAGAATCAGCTTAGTGAAAACTTTTTATTGTTCTAAACTTCTGTACAGACACTGAGAAAAAAAAGAGCAAATGAGACAGAATGGGTTGAAGGTGAAAAAGGTGTCAGGAACAGAGGTTTTCTGCTGCGAGAGTTCCCAGTTAACAGGCAGCCTGGGCTTCTTGAACTATTTCTGAGAGGCAGGCTGATTGCTGAGTCAGTGGGCATTTAGTGTCCTTCAAGAATTAATTAAAAGCAGTGAAGAATATGCTTTGCTTCCTCAGTAGGACTTTTTTTTCCTGAAACTGTTTTGACCATCTTTGGCTGGAGGAAATGGGAGACAACTGCCATTATCACATAAAGGCAAGACCACTTCCTCCAGAACAAGAGTCACAGGTATATGGGTCAAAACAGCAGCTGGAGGTCTTTCAAACACATGAGCTTTTAATAGGCAGACTGACAATAATTGAAGAAAGTTTGTTCCAGACCACCTGGAAGCAAGCTTCAGATGTTTACCAGTAAGGATTAAGCACCTCTGCCTAACCTTTCTCATTACAGAAATTTTACACAGCTTGATTTAATCCAGGTTGAGATAACAAGCCTCATAGATGAAGTTCTCAGGAGACTTTGTTCAGCTGATTTTCCAAATAAGCTCTGTACTTTAATATTGTTGTAAATGCACATTAATTACCCAGGAACCTTAGATGTATTTGGTAAAGCTGGTTGCCACAGCAGTTGTTGCCGTGCTACATGGTCTGTTTTGCATTTAGCTTTTTGGTATGGTAGTATTACAAAATAAGCATACTCGCTGTGGGGAGAAAAGCAGCAACCCACCAAGCCTCTTTCTTCCTAATATGGTGAAATAAAAAGCCTTAGTTCGAGCCAGCTGAAGTGGTGATGGAGTTGAGGCCCAAGGAGCAGGGTCATGGTCAAGATTCACACTGGAAGGCCAGGAAATGTTTAAATTCTCTGACCATGATTAAATTATGGGACCCAATGATGCTATCAGAGCTGCCCTTTTCTCCTCCTAGCACATGTTTGATTCCTGACTGGTGAGAGTGTTCCTTAATGCAATTGCTGGCTTGGGATCTATGGGCTGTGCTATATAGCACATGTAGGAACTTATTTTTCACAAAGGTTTATATTAAGTAGGGACATGAATTTCTCAGTGGGCAGCAGTGTGGGGGTTTCAGGCAGAGCCCTGAGCTGAAGCGGAGGCTGGTGAGGGGCAGGCTGCGGCAGGAGGATAGGCACCCGGCTGGGCTGTCTCCTCTGCTCTCACAATGTCCAAAGAACAGGGGCCCCAAACGCCATTAGAGTGCCAGGAAGTTTTGCCTTTTTCCTTATTTGTGTTCACTATCACCTTTTAAACAAAAGAGCTCAGCTTTTCACAGCAGCAAGCAGTTGGTCAGTGGTAGCTGTTTCCCCCATCCCCCTGCCAGCTCCCAGCTGAAGAGATGGGGTTTTCTGGCTGCTTCTCAGGGGTTGTGCTTCTGCTGGTTAAAACCTCTGCTTGGGGATGCTTGGTACAGTATTAACTCGTGATAGTTAGGTCATGATAGTGAGACATGCATTTTTTTCTTACTTGCTGACGCAGGGAAGAGAGACAGTTGAATCCATAAAAGAAAGGGAAACCCATAAGAAACCAGAGGCTGACACATCCAGAATACATAATCCCAGTGATTATAATTTATCAAGTACCCTAGTCATCTGAGCCTTTGCAAACAAAAGCCGACTGAAATACATCTCCCCAGAGGGAAAGCTATGTGGAAAACACTCAAATAGCTTTAACCACAGTTGTGTCACAAATTCCTCTCAGATTTGGTGACTGTGGCTTGTTCTAATTAAAACAGTAACAGTTTCACTGCTGTGTTTTAAAGTAAACAATCATTTTCTGTTTATAAGGGGGAAAAAGGAGAAAAACAGTGAAGATAGCACTTCTCTGCCTGGAGTACGTCTCCACAGTCCCATAGCACATTTTCTCCTGCAGTGTTGTCACCCATCACAAAGCTTTGCTTCTCAGCAGCTCTCCAAGAGAACATGGGCAGTTTTGGCAACTGAATCATCCATATAACAGCTGCATGTGTTCAGAAAAAGGCAAAGGCCTGAGCTTTAACTTTTATAAAGCCTGATCACATCCAAAGCTGGATTTGATGTGCTCCGTTGTTTCTACCACAGCTCCCTAACCTGGGGCTCAGACCTAGCCCGGAAGGAACCACTCAGATAGAGCAAGGACGCTGCAAGAGCCCCAAGAAAGCAGCTAGCCCTTCATTGGCAAGGAAGGATGAAGCAGAGGCAGCAGCACAAAGAGGAAAAAGCATGCTTGGTCAGCTTTATTAAATAACATATTCTGTATACATCCATTACCAAAACTTTGACATGGAGGGAAATACCGAAAAGGAAATATTTATTTTTTTTTTAGTGGAGTAAAAGTGTTGCCTGTGTTTTTAAACAAAGGCGTGTTGGCAGAATGGAGAAAGGGAAAGAGAATGCAGAAAAGGAAGAGAAAGGGAAACTACATTTGAATTAATTCAGATAAGCGAAGGCCAGAAGACCTTATGACAGAACTTTCCATTAATTCCTGTAGTCTAGCTCTCTGCCATAATTGTGTTACCTCCTAACTCTTTTGTACAAATACTGTTGTGGTTATTATTACTGATTACTGTATCTGTAACTACAATTATACTTACTAAAGCTGTTTACAGTATTGCAGCCATAATAATGTAAAAGAGCAAAGTCAGATGAGACTTTCATGGTGGATGTTGTATTAAATTTTGAATTAACTTATATAACTGTCTTCAGCTGCAAGTACTTACAGTGGGAAAAGACCAAAACAAAAGAGTAAGGAACAAACTTTGTTTTAATTCAATCACTGTATTGAATCTTAGGTTTAAACTTGATTTTTAGTGAATCATAATTTTTTGAACCTGTGATCAAAGCCTTCTGTCTGACCCAGAATATACTATTTCAATTCAAAGACAAATTTTGTTAAAATTTTTTCTATTTTAGCTTAATTTAAGAAAAAAAAAAAAGAAATATTTTAAAATATTTTTTTTTTAATATTTTCAAATAAAAGGCAATGATTTCTCTGAATTAAAGTATTTCAAGTTTTGAATTGTTTTCTGGAGCCAGTATAAGTTTATAAAATATTTCAGGGTTCCTAAGTCTCATTATTTTTCCCCAGAGTTTTCACTGAAAAATTTCAGCCAGCCAGCAAAAGAAGAAGGAATAGAAAGAGAAACTGAGGTATAAAAAAGTTAAAATAGTTTTCCAGCGTGTCATTAGATGGATATCAGTATTACAAATAGAAATTTCATCTCCTGCGTCCCTCTCTAGAGTGAGAAACACTAAACATTAAATAGATAAATTATTAGATGCAAAATAAATGTCTAGCCATAATTGTTCTGAGCAACAGAGGTCATTACAATTACTAGAACTGTTTACTTAGTCTCTGAAATCTTGTTCCTTCCTCCCTGGTACAGTCACAGGTGAAGCCCTAGTTGCCTGCTCCATCTTCATGGCACAAGTTAGCATGATAGAAAGGTAATTTTATTTGTATTACTGTCTCTTCAGAAAGTCCCTCTCTCGTTGTCGAAGAATTAACAGGATGCTTTCAAATGAGTCAGCACCTCCTCCTACATTCAGTCGCTCCAATTCCCAGGCCTCCATGGACAGCACTTCCATGGAGGACTTTTGGTGTGAAGTGGAGAGCATCAAGGAGAGCAGAGAAGATGGATCTGAAGAAGCAACAGTCTTGGAGTTCAAACCTGCTGATGGTGAGCACACAAACACCACTTCTTCCTAATGCCTTGGCTTTGCCTTCTCACTAAAGAGTCATGCCCTGATCTGCTTTCGCGTGTCACTCAGTATGAGCAAAAGTACTAGGCTGGGTCACTGTAGCTCTGCTTCTGAACATCACACTCAATCACTGGAAAGAAGCAATAATTCACTCTGGTTTATAACTGGAGCTGGTAATTAACTTCTGAAGTAAGATTTTTTTGCATTGACTTTGTGCTTCAGGAGAACAGATACGGTGTAATTCATAAAGGAGAGGCACTCAAGGAAAGCTAAATCTCCAGCATTAAATAGACTAAACCAAAACATTTAAAGTAAAACAATTTATTTTGTTAAATTTATTTTGTTAATAATTCATTTAGTATGCTGGAATTTTAAATTTTCTGGCTTTTGGTTGGATATGATGCAGAAGTTATTAAAGTCTTGAAGAATTTTTTGGTTAGATATTGTTTAGTGCTATCAGGAATTTGATAACTGCCTGTTTCTATGAGATTACCCAATTTAGATATAATTCAAGAAGAGTTTAGAGTTTAGTTCAGAGGTAAGTCTGAATGTATGGATGCCTACATTGTTCAGACTCCCCACTTGACCAAATTCATTCATCACTTATGCAACATATCCTGAAGGTATTACTACCTCATTCTGTTATCTTAACCTTTTCCTCTCTCTTGTTTTGTACTGTATTTGGAAAATAATAGTCTGTGCTGGCTTGTTGCAATACAGCTTTGTGTTAGATTTGATAACATGTAGAACAACAGTTCACATATTTTTCTGGTTTTGACCCCATTAACAAATGCATTATATTGTGCAACACAAAATACCAGGTGTTACTACAGGATGAAAAAGAATTTCTTCTGAGGTCATGACCCACTGATAACTCTTTCTGGAGAACATCTTGTGGCTCATGGCTACTAGTCTGGTAATTACTGATCTAGGGATAGATTTTGAAGCAATGGTGTGTTCTTTCCTTCCAATTATTAACACAGTGGTGATGAGGTTTTTTTGCTTTGACACACAATGGGATGTCATTAATTCTGCTCCCAGGAAGAATGGTGAAAAGGGGGGAAAAGTACTACATTATTAATCAAACAAATATGTAGTCAGTCATGGTAAGTAACTTATACAGAGGTATCTAACTCCAACCACGTACTGTTCCCATTGGAAACACCTCCCACTCAGTAGTTCCCAGTAGGGCTCTCTTGGAAGCCAAGGGAGAAGACGGGTTCACCAGAAATCTTGGTCTGCTATGAGGGTTATGGTCGGTCAGCTTAAATCTAAACTGCACTCCTCTGTTCCTTATTGGGAAAATTCTTGTCTGATCATACTCTTTAACTTGGAGACCTTAGAAAGAGGTTGTGAACCTATTGGTGTCTCTCCTTCATTCAGCATGAACTGACAGGTGTCTCTGACTTGTCTGCACCATCAGGAGAATGTCACAGATCTGTGAGTTACCAAGCTGTGTAAGTTAGCAGGGAAAGTCAGTACAGAACCTCATTTTCCAGAAAGTTTTCCATCACTTTCATTACTGCCCAAACTCTGCTGCAGTCCTATGTTACCCTTTGTCTGATTACACCTCATTACAATGCATTGATTTTTTTCCCTCTGACATTAATTAAAAATGAGACTGCAAGTCAAAGTGCAGCACATCTCCACACTTCATTTACCTTCATTTTGTTGTTTTAAACATATATATATCTATATATTGCATACACTCACACACAACCAGGCAATGTTTGTCCTAGTTATTAAGATCAGGAATATATTCAGTTTGGGATTATAAATCTTGGAAGTTCTATTAAGGTCCTAATAGGATAATTCTCCTTGCCAAATCAATGTGAAAACCTTTGGGGCAAAATAGAAACAAATATTCATCGCCCTTTTGAGATGTCTTTGAGAGGAAGAGATGCAAGATCCTTAGAAAGAAGGCCAAAGGGTGATAGCGGCCAGGCACCACTGATACTGTCAAAACCACAATGTGGTTTGCCAGACAACACATGCAAGGGACAGACAACAGCACACTTACTCTGCTGATGTTAGTAAATACAACCAAAAAAGAACAGAAGATTATAACAAGTGACACAAGGGGTGAAAATGTGAAAATGTAGGGGAGGAGGAAGACGGGGTATTTAAGATGTCTATGATGTACTGAGCTGCTTTATAACTTCATGTTTCAAGGCTGGGATGCTGTGCATTGTTTAAGATTATATCTGTGAGTTATTTCAGGTTATATCTGAGATCCAAAGCAAGGCACACCTCTTTCCTAGCAATCTCTATGATCTGTTTATCTTCTGGTGGAGCACAGTATCAAGACCCTGCTGTATAAGTAGCTAACTGTCAAAATAAGATTTGTAAAACAACATGAGGGGTTTTTAACCTATGTTTAAAACCTATGTGACATAAGATTTTGAAGTTTTTTTAATGCATAAATTTCTTCTCTTTGATCGTTTTATTCCTCTCATTGCTGTTGCTATTTCTTAGTCTATTGTTTGTGAGTGGTTGGAACAGGAAGAGGCCAAAAGCCAGAGAAAACAAGTGGTAAGCAGGCAGAATTTCATGTCTGCCTTACTATTTTTCATAGCATCATGAAAAATGAGTTTGATTAAAAACTCAATACTTGGAAAGAATATGTCAAGACAAAAGCTAAAATTAATATAATTAAAAAACTGAAACATGGACAGATGTGGCTCCAACAGCAGCACAGAAGAATGAGAAGAGACCTTCTTAGAAAGAAGAGTGAGGAGGGAAGTTCGAAACTTACAAAGATGGGAAGGAAACACTGTAATCCTGTCTGTGGATACAGAAAGGATAAGAGCAGAGAAGCTGTTTCACAGCATACAGGGCTGGTCACACCCCTGGCTAACACAGAGCAAGGGTTTTAGAAGCAGCTATTTTTGTAGAGTTTTGTAAAGAGGCAGGGCAGTTAACAATGAAGTCAGTGATGGCACATGCATAAGATGCTTTTGCTTGTCCCTACAGCCCAGTCCTGTAATTTTCTCTTTTGTGTATCTAGCTGCCAAAGTGCAGCAAACTGGTGTCCATCAATCAGCCTGCATTCTGATGTCAAGAAGAGGCAATAAAGGGAGAGTGGAAATACCAACCTGCCATTAAGACCAGCACTGGGACAAGAACAATAAGTGCATTGACTAGTTGTTTTATAGAACATGCTGCAAATTAATCCATTTCCTGTTTGACATGTTTATTTGTAGTACCTCTTCTTCAGTTAGAGCCGTAATGAAATTAGTGTCCTGTCTCAAGCAGCATACTGCTGAGCTAGGATTGCTCCCAAAACTGAAATGAAGGACCTCGAAATCTCCTATGTGATGAGAGATTTTAAAAGGTGGTGACTATTTACTTTAAAAAGCAGACAAATAAAAAAGCAATGACAGCAAAATTTAAAATCACTAAATGATTCAGAGAAGGCAGACTGGGAGCTTCTGCTAGTCCAATAATGACAAGGTATATTAATTTAATGTAACAGGTAGCAAGCTGAAAACCTGCATTGGCTTTGCCTGGACAGGTTTTGGTAACGGGGGGACTGCAAGTGTGGCTCTGTGAAAATATGCCAGAAGCTTCCCCCAGTAGAGCCAGGATAGAAAACAATTTTTCACACAGTGCCTAATCTCACTATGGAACCAGTTGCAGTGTTGAATTAGCTGAGAAAAAAGATTCAAGAAGATATTAGTCACTAATTAAAATACCAAGAAATGCTGGGGTGTACAGTGCTAGTGAGTCTTTCATTATCAGAAATTAGGATGATACCTAGCATGCAAGGATGGCTATTTTTGCATATTCCACCCCTACCTGACCTCTTTGATACCTACCCCTTCCTGAACATTGTTCTTTAGTGAGCAGCTCTGGTTCTTAATCATCTTGTTCAAAACAAGCTGCTGGACTGGGTGGACATCACCCTTCTCTTAGTGTGGCTTCTTCACTAGGAGTCTGACTACCAGCTGGCCCTCTGACATCTCAAATTCCATTGTTAGTGTGCAAATACATTATTCTGTTGTTTACATCTTCAGTATTTTTGTTTATTTGGATTAGAATACCAGTTTAAATTCCATCAGCCAAATGTCTTTATCCAGTAGAGCATGCTAAAAATGGTAAGCATGGCATAAGTGGTAACTGAGGAGATTTGTGCTCTTGCATTAGGCGTTAGCTTTTAAGGACCTTGCTGTGTCAGGCTTGCTACTCTGTTGCCTTTTTCGAAGCCTATGCTGATGCACAGGTTAGAAATGCCTCTTCTGTTCTTCTGGTAAGCCTCTCCTATGCAGACACTGACAAACTGGAAGTGGAGAGCATGTTGACAAAACCATCTTTACTTGCACTTCTGGCCTAGAAAAGGTTGGAATTGGAGTCTTGTCAAGGTAAAGGCTATGGCATCAGTCTGTCATGCCATCTCCTTTCCTTCAGCCCCCTTGCCCTTCCTTGCCAGGCCTGGTAACACACTCTCTTCCTTCACAGAAGGGGAACTGGAGGCAGAATGGCTGCAAGATGTAGGTTTATCTACGTTGATCTCTGGAGCTGAAGAGGAGGATGGCCAGGCTCTGCTGTCCACTCTGACCAGAACTCAAGCTGCTGCCGTACAGAAGAGGTATAACACCTACACTCAGACCCTGAGGAAGAAGAACAAGCACACAGTCCGGGATGTGCGAGACATCTTTGGCACCAATGACTCTTCTGTAAGTATCCATTTGATCTTAATTTTTATGCAATTTGCAAGTAGCTCACCAAAGTTTCTGCCAGACAGGAACCTTTTTCTGCTGACAATGTACAGACAGCCAGTGGCAGCTCCTGACCCTAAAATCAGACTTTTAATACTCTATATGCTACGTTTTGAGAAGAAAGGAAGACACCAAACACAATAGATGGTGCACAGTTTTGCAACTAACTTGTAACATAATGTTGTATCTGTTACCAGTCTTCCTCCTGCAATCTCCTACCAAGACTAACAGTTACTCCTTTATTTTTTGGAAATTGGTGAGTTGCTTTTGGCAGCTATTCAAATTTTTGACGGCTTCTGGGGACACTTGCTATTTACTCAGCAGTCTCAGTGGTGAAGTAAAACTTCTCTAATGAAGCAACTGGGGTTCAAATATGCATAAGCAATTAAACACCTGCCAGCATGATTGCAACTGGTACACTGGCAGTTACATTTCACTTATGTAGCAAATGAAAATCTATTAACTGTTCACTTGCTTCATGGCTTCAGAAATGAATGTTACCTCTGGTGGTTTCTTCTGCTTTTCCCTGAGGATAGCCCTAAATGAACCAATTCCTAGCACTACATGTTTTGACTCTGTTGAATGCAGTAAACTGTGTGAATTTAGTTCAATGCTCAAAGCAACATGCATGATTTTACCTTTGTCACTCATGATACCTTAAATGGGAGTCACCAATAAGCTCACAGTCTCACCTTTGAAATTAATATTAAAGTTTTTGCCATCACAAAACTCCAAGAAACTCTTTTTCATTATGATTTTTCTTTGTCCTTTTCTGTTTGTCCTGTCTTCTCCTCAAGGCTTGGCATCCTGGACTATTTAAAACAAAAAAAAATTGGGACACAAAATTGTTGCTTCATAGTTATGATAAAATCAAAAAGATATAATGGCCAGAAAGTTAACTTATTTGTCTCCAAATTTAAGTATCTGGTTTCTTTTGAACACAAATACATCCAGAAGTATCCGGTAGTTTCTTGTGGTCAGACTTTCTTTCGTGAGAAATAATCAAGCATGTTTGCATGAACGTTAAAAAGCTGATGGTTCTTCTAATTAGATTAGCACACTTCTCCTGACTCAAGTCTTTGTAAACCTTAATGTGTTTAAAAAAACTAAAGTTTCCTAATAAAATTGAATCAGAAAAATAAATGTTGTACCCGTTCTCTCAGATAGGCACATTATTGATGTATTTTTGACCTGCTTATTTTCTACTTTCTCACTTTCTGAAGTTTCTCAGTTGCTAGAGGAATTTGTATCTTCAGAGCCAATTGCCTTTCAAATCGCTTTTTTACTTCCTCTGAAATTCAGTTCACTTACTACTTCTGCATTTTTAAAGTCTAAAAGATAGAATCAAATAAGTAATTAAGTCTTCTAATTTTTCTTCCCACAAAAATATGCAGTTAGGCAGGTGCTTAACTAAATGTTAAACACAGATGCACAAATACAACTGCAGAACACACCATCACTTCCCTCCAATGGACTGTGAAAGATTGTATTTCTAAAAGCCTGCAAGGTTCCCAGCACCCTTTTGGTTTTCCTATTGACCATTGCTCCTATCTCTGCTGCTTATTATGGGATTTAGGAACTTTGTGCTAATTAACAGCTCTTCAGGGATAAACACACTTAAGAAGAGCTTGTGTTCCCGACCTAAGGGTTTCCCGAGCAGTCTTTGTTAGGGGGTATCAGCAGTCCCTCGCGCTCTGCTGCCTCTTCGGGCACGGCACTACGGCTGGCGGTGAATCTTTGTGATGAATCAGCTTAGGAAAGAGACCCGCATTAAAAACAACCCAGCAAAAAGAAAAGAGCGACAGGAGACGGGAAGGGGCAAATCTTTTCAGCATAGCTGCTGAAGAGACGCTGGCAAGGAGACTGCTTGAAATGACATGAAGTTTTGCTTTCCCATCCTGCCTTTCTGTTGGGAAGGAAGAAGTAATCATGGTGCAAATAGGAAAACAGCTCTAATTGTTTCACATAACTCTATAATCCTCCCCATTAGGAGGATGGATTTACACCTTCTTCCCAATGACCTAAGAATTGCAAGAGCCTAGAGGGATGGGTTACAGAATGGTGGCTAATGATGAGATAAAAGGTGATTAGCTCAGTAAGGTCACCTGAGATGAGATTTAGGGGATCACTAAAGAGGCGTAAATAGTTGTCATCTGGAGTGGGGGAAAAGAAAGATAGATTTGCCCTATTTTTTTGTCTCTGTTCTGAAAAAAAAAAGCCTCCCTGCTACATGTTTTGCTACTACTGCCTGGTGGCCAGCCTCTGCAGGAGTCAACACAGAGCAAAGGGTGCTTTTTCAGTCATCCTGCCTTGAGGTCCATCCCCTCAGGGCAGGAGTGTTCCCTCAACAGACAAAGTGGACTCAAATAAAAGGAAATGCAGCCATTCCTCCTCGTTTTGTTTGGATTTTTTTCTTTTGTTGCCTATCCTGGAAAGGTGCCGTGATCCCTGGGGGCAAAATGCTGTACATCACCCTTGCAAGAGCCATGCCTTGGAAGAGCAGCCTGTCCCAGCTGAGGTGCTTTTGCTCTGCTTCAGACAGGTCTACAGCCAGGAGCCTCGACTGACAGGCACAATACCGAGTTTTAAATTGGATGGTTTATTAATCACTGTGGCCTGATTTTTCTTACTGCTGGTACCCTGCTGCTTCCATCAGAAGCCATTGGCGTTGCTAGTGCTCAAAGCCTAGAAAAATCAGCAGAATACAAATGGACACACACACACATGGATTTTGTTATTGGAGGGAGGAGGTGCATCATGCTCATGTTAATGAAACAGCCCAGCTCTATGCTTTGTGAAACTCCTTAAGAGTTTTTAGAAGCATTTTACTTCAACAATGCATGAGAAAATCATGTCCTGATTAAGGAGAAATCACTAACCCAGACCTATTTGCATGAAAAGGTGTTTGTAATGACAGTGCTTGGAAATATGAATATATTCAAAGCATTGGCAAATTATGTCCTGACCAGAACTATAAGGTTAT